>NW_018127981.1:44362-84957 GCF_001952655.1 Monopterus albus
AGACCAGTTGTGGTCCTTCTGTCTCTCTCTCTCTCACACACACACTCTCACACTGGGTCATGGTGTTTGTTTACCTTGTGTCACAGGCCTATATCAACAGTTGGGCTGAATCCCAGCGGGGAAAACCCCATTTTGTTTAAAATCATTTTTCAATCAAAGGCTAAAAGAGAAACATAAGAAACACACAGGCACTCACATAGCACAATTTCTACCCGGCCTACTATCACAAAAGGGGCTCAAAGATAGTGGTCATACAGGACCAATAAACAATCTAAACATTAAAAGCTTGTTTGAAAAGGTACGTTTTTAGAGCTGACTTGAAGGCTACCGGCTCAATTATAGAGCGTATATCTAAGGATAAGGAGTTCCACAATCTAGGGCCATGCACAGCAAAAGCACGGCCTCCCCATTTCTTATAGTGTGCTGGAGGAACAACGAGGGCGAGATGACCTGACGACCGTAAAGTTCGGCGAGGGACATATCTGGACAAGAGGTCCGATAAGTACAAAGGGGCAGGCCGTGTATGGCTTTAAAAACATAGAGCAAGATTTATTTAGTAGATAAATATATCCCTTTTAATTGTTCTTAGCCTCTCAAGCAAAGGGGGCACTGCACTGATTTTATCTCATCATGAGAAGTCCTACTGAGTCCCGTGAGTACAGTGGTATAACTTCCTCTTGGTTCTGGTGAGAGCATTTGAATATCTGACAAATAATCCTGATTATTTCATCTTGGGTATAAAGACTAAAAATTCTAACAGAAACCCTTTGTTACAAACTGGGAGTGTGGGTTTTGAAACACTGTGGGCATTTATGAGGCAGAGAGGGTCTAATAGAGCTGCAAAGAAACTAATTTGAACACCTTGGTGTAAAGCACTCATTAATTTTCCCTGTAGACAATTTATGTGACTCACAGTTTGAGCACTTCTTCAGCTTTCATGAAACTCATCAGTACAAAACCTGAACAACTGTGTTTGAAAATATATGGCTCTTTGTAGAAAAGTCAGAGGTTCAAGGCTGTGGTCAGTAAAACTTTGAAGGAGACTTACAGTAACTGTCAACTCCCAGGGTTAACATCGATAATAAATTTACTGTTGGAGTATAGATCAGTTTTGGATTAATTTGGCACCCGGCTTTGTTCATATATTACAATGCAACACACTGAATTCCCTGCCAGTTAGAGTGCGGATACCCTGACCAAGTCTGACGGGACCCTTTGGTACCCGAGGGGTCAAGCCAGGTTTTGACAGAAATTTAGAATTTATGTTCGGGTCTGGGTCGGGTTCGGAGACATGGGTGAAAATTTAGGCTAGACGGCTGGAGCACTCAAATGTCTGCTTTGTTTAATGATAAGGGGGAAGACACTGTACAAACTCAACACTGGGTCCAGGTTGGGTTCAGACAGGAACATGCAGCCCGATCTATGCTCTACTACTAATGTCTGTTTGACTCTGGCTGGCTATGGGTGCTGTAGTAATGAACTATCCGCCACGCCACACACAAAAAAATGTGAGGACCATTACACAAACCTATAAGATAAAAGTTAATAACATCTCAATCTGTGCTGCTTTAATTATGACCAATCTGTCTTTGAACATGTTTTTGTTGGCACTGGGTCGAAATAGAATTACTCGTCTAAAACACATTTCTTGTTTTTGAGTACATGTTAAAAATACTGAGAAGAGCTCGTGCTTGTGAACGGTAGCACAATGAATCCAGTGTGTGCTGTGTTAACTTCATGACAGTAAAAGACAGCAAAAGAAAAACATATTGCGAACAACAACATTTTATTTCAATTAATGGATAAACTGTATTTCCAAACAAAAATAGAGGGGATAAAAACAAATTCAGAGTTCCTCTGTGTGAATTTGTTTATCAACAGATGGGTTTCTAAGGTCCCATATGGCTTTTCCAATACCAGTACTTGACGTTGATGCCATAGTGCCATGTTGGAAATGTGAGACACGTCAAAACAAACTTGTTTCTCCCATTAAGAAGAAAAACAACAAAAACAACTTAAAACTGTCCTAAGCTAAGTCACAGTCATAAGTCCACCTAGAATAATAATGTAACATAGACTGAGGTTTTCAGAGGTTAGTGATACATTTCTCTACAGTATCGGTACGATAAGCTCAAACGACATGACAATATCATCAGGACATGGCAAAGAACTCGCATGAGATCTGAAAAAAATGAAAGTGCTGATGATGTTAACAGAAATATCTGCTCTCATGACAGTAGTTTTATTAACATTTTAAATCTCTGTATTTTGTATCACCTTTTTGACTTTATATGCACATTATCCATTTTGACATTATGTGAGTTCATTTCCTCTCCTGACAGGACATAATACCTGTTATAACAGGTAACGAGAGATTATGGCACAGTCATAAGATAGATGCTCAGTGACAAAATCTTTGTTCTAAGGCAAGTACAGCTAGTTTTGTAACATGTTCCACCAGTCCAGAAGGTCAAATATTGACAATCATGACTAAAAAACAACAACGAGGATAGGTTGTGTCACTCTTGTGATAACATCATAAAAGGGGTTATAATTATTATGGGCCTTTTGGATGAATAAAAAAGGTAGATTGATCAAATGGTGCAATTGTAGTGAGAATCTACCAGTGCTGTGAATTTGCAGGAGTGAATAAGTGTTGGTTCTGACTAGTTTACAATGCAAGTGCCTAAGCTTTTATTTGTAACTTTTTTTTTATTTTTTATTTTTTACAAACTCCATCTCCCCCCTGAGACCCAAACACAAGTATACAGTCAAATTATAGACAAAGCAGACATTATATTTTCACCACCAACACTACCACAAAAATAATTCAAATATGCCTTTGTCAGCTTTGGCACAGGCTGCTGATAAGTGTACATTTTGCTGGGTTTGTCTTTTTTAATTGTTCTGATATTGGCATGTCTGTCTGTCTATCCACCCTTTAAACCTGAGCATTTCCCAATGAACCCTAATATGCTATAGATGCCTATGAATCAATGATATACTGTACATATGGACACAATCATGAGTTTTCTCCCCATATAAACAGTGCTAATAGAAACACACAATAAAACATGTTCTCTGCAAAAGTCCAAGTCAATTTGGCATCTCTCTTTTTTAATGGCTTCTGGTTTTCTTTTCAAAAATAAGTAAATATACAACAGGCTTTGTGCTCTTGATTGTAGAGTCCCATTGACAAAGCCCTTGCTCTGTATTCACTATACTGGGGTGCTTGTACACAGCCTCTGTAGGTGAAGGCACAGCACCAACAATAAAGCAAATGTTTTGTCTTTTGCTGCCTCTGTTTGCATGGGGTTTGAGACTGACATCTGAAGGGAGCCCAACAGACCTGCTGGTGAACTGCGTAATAACCTGTTCTACCAAACTGTCCTTCTCGTGCCACATCTCAAATGTAGACTACATCGTCGGGTGAGGGACTGCTATGGGCCGCTGTGTTTCTGCAGTGGTGGTGGATGATTGGTTGGCTTGTGTAACTGGCATAGTAATGGAGTGTACCATCAGTCTGTATTTTGAGTGGAATGGTGAAGAAGGTGCTTCCACTGGGAAAGCTGAGAAGTTGAATGCAGAACATGAAGGGAAGGACGTATGGATGGATGAGTAATCAAATGGATGTTCAGCCTGAATGTCTCCTGCAGCTTCTCCTTCATCTGTCTATACACCTCATGGCCCGTTCTCGTTGTAGTGGAGGGGGATGGGCCGCTCGCGTTGCACAGTAGGCATGTAGGGCCAATTGTAGCTGGAACCCGAGAGCAGCATGTCACGAAGTAATGTCTCGATGGGTGTCTTGCCTACCAACCGCACGAAAAACAACTGCTCGATGACCGGAGAGGAGACGATGCGCAGGGAGGGCAGGCGGAGGAGGAGGCGCCCAAAGCGGTTTGGTTGGCTGGGATATTGGTTCCTTACGTACTCCTCCAGAGCACACTGAGACTTCTCCTGGATGCTCTCCACGTGGGCAATATCTGACAGCCCCATAGCATCTAGAAGGAATGAAGACAGATAAGATTTATGGTCTATAAATAGAGGGAACTAAATCATCTTTATGTGTCTGAAAGGACAAATAAAGATACTTTTTAAAAGAATCTACAAGACGCTGTGCGACATGCAGATGATGGGCAGCAGACAGATCAGTGGAGGACTCAGACTACCTGTCACTGTGTGAGATTAGGTGATCATTGTGGCTTAGAGTTCTGAACAAAAAGACGGCAGACTACACATACCCCGACCAGCCATAGTTTCTGGTCTTTCACAATCCCTAGGTCAGAAGAGGCCAGAGACAGATCTGTAGGATCAGGAATGTCAACAACCAAGGGTCATATAATAGATGTTGTGAAACTTGGTAAGAAAAAGTTTAAAAAATTGTGTCATCTTAGTCTTTCCAATATTCCTCTTTGTCTGTGAGAAATGATAAAATGTCCAACACCCCGCATCTGTTGTAACCGGTCTGATGATGGGTAAACTGAACAGCATTAGATATAGCGCACACTGAATATGTGTGGCTCAGTCTGAAGTCTTCACCTGATATTGTACCATATATTAAATCTACCCAAGTTGATTAAAAGGGATGAATGAGAAAGATGACTCAGAAGGGTGGTCAGAGAAATCTTGTTCAAACATAAGGATATCCAGGTTGTCGCTGCAGAGACGTGTATCTACTACACCCCTGTGGTCTGTGTTCACAGCACACTACAGTGCTCACTCTCCCTGCAGCTGGAGGTCATGTTATGCCGTCCCCCTCCTCACACCTATCCTCTTGCCAGCTCCCACCTTGGCATGAGTGTCACACAACCAAGAGAGTGTGTAACGCTGTGCACGATACTTTTCACACCCTCCATTTGCAGGGGAGAGAATGGAGGATTTACCAAGGGAGGTCAGAGATGTGTGATCTCAAAACAAATACACATTTTACTGCATTCTGCCATGCATTGTACAGTGAGTGGGAGTGTTCTCTGGCTCTGGCCCCTCAGTGAACCTCCATTTGGAGAACAGGATTTCAATGAGGGCAATTTCTTCACAAGCGTGTTTTTTTAGTCTGAAAGCTCTGGCCCGTAGGTTTTAACCTGTCACCTTGGATCGTATGTCTCCTTTGTCATCTCACACTTTGATCTGCCTCATGTATAAACCCCACCCGTCTGGGTCTCACTTCTGCACAACAAAAAACGGGAAAAAAGTAATTTATGTCATATTTTAATCTAACATGGCAACCCCTCCCCACCCCCAGTGGACGATATACTCGTCGTTCTGGGTAAACAATTGCTCCCACTTTGGCCATATTTCCCTCCACTCGTGGAAGCAGCTGGATTGCTTTTTTGTCAGGCCAACATTTTGGTCCTGCATGACAAGGCACTCCGTGTCTGGCTGGAATTAGCAAAGCTGTCTGTGTGACTGAAACTACTTTGCGTGTCGAAGCGACAGCTCTGTGGGCGTCCTTCCCTGCCAAGCGCCATGGTTTTTGTCTGATCCCTGGGCACACAACAGGTCACTGGGGGTGAGGGATCAGGGTGGTAGGACTGAGATGCCCGTTCTCTGATGTGGCTTGATGGGCCTGGGCTTCATAGCGGGAGAGAGGAGGGAGGGTATTCTGGTGATTGTCTGAGCTTGTTAGCTCATCCTACAAAGGTCTGCAAGAGTCAGATTTATTAACGGGTCTGTCTAGTTTACTGCATGTGTGCACGTCTGCCTCCATTAAATTCAAATTTCTTTTCATATCCACACTTTTCACTAAATGCATTGCCTTCTAGAGCCTTTTGGCAAGACATGCACTTTTTGCAATGAGTGCACATGTGGGTACATCTGCCCACATACAGGGAAGTCACATGGGATGCTCAGGGCTACAAGGGTTATGTAGGTCATGGCCCAGGCTGCAGCAAATCCTCCGTCTCACTGAAACCCACCATACATAATTCAGCTCCCATGGTGGGGGCAGGGGTCCCAGGGCCTGGGCTCGGTTTGGGAAGCGTGGGGAGGAGGGGTGGATGACTGGTTTCAATAATAGATGGGATCCTGAGGCAGAGATGGCTGATGAAAGCAAAGAAGAGAAGGGAGAGGTGGATTCACAGCAATCCACATACATAGAGGAGAGAGGCCAGAAATACACAGAGTGGATGTGACACGCTATGCAAGGGAGAAATAAGGAAAAATGCAATAAAAACATGGGCAAGAAACATCTCAGCGTTCTTCACCATCCGTTTCCTCCTGGGTCACAGTGGATGATCTCTCAGAGAATTATCCCAGATGTGACAGTATTTTGTTAGGCACTGGAGAACAATGACTGTTAAAATAAATTTCAACACAGCTTATATATAAACTGTATCAAAACTATTTATCCTAGCTTATCTTATGGGTTTCCCCAAGATATAAAGTCTTATGTACATCTGAGTAGAGAGAACATACTATAACACACTATGTCAGTCTCCAGTGCCCTATTTTTTTTAAAAAGGTCTGGATATAATCTTTGCTAGCATAAATGCTTTTCCTTTATCATGAAGTCCTACTACCTATACTACAGTGAGGGAATAGAGTGGAATTATTCAGGTAAGAAATTAACATCACATCAAGGCCATGTTAATTTAATGTCACCACTCGAGGAGGTAAGAGTAACTGCTGTGAGTAGTAAACATATGGATTGATGGTTCAAAATAGCATGGGTCTATGGGTGCAGTATAAATAGTGGTTATTTTATTTAATGTAAATGAAGAACTAATTGCTTGTACATCAGTTTTCCTCAACAACAACAAATTACCAAACTGAACAACAACGTAACTACATGGAGGTCAGAAATTCAGTCACTACAAAACAGTGTCATCAAAGATAATGATAAAAATACAAGCTTCATGTACTGTATAAGTTTAACTCCAGCAACAAGTGATTTAAAAGAGGCACTGAGCTACTGCCAGGGCCAAAAGCTGCCGTTTACAGTATGAACGAGTGCTCAAATTAGAGCAAAATGAAAAGGTTGTGGGGCTGAATACAGCTGACATCGTCTTCATGCGTCTGTGAGCTCAAACTAGATTTGGACACAGTGGAAGGAAGAACTGTTTGTTACAGTTCAAGTCATTTGAGTTACTTTTTATTCTGAGGTTAAATAATGAAGTAACAGTTACAGCAGAAAGTCGGTCCTCTGTTGGCCTGTGCATCATACAGTAGTCAGCCTCTTTCATAACAGACAAAGTGAATCCTTGCAGGACCTCTTGGTTTCATATACAGTAAGCAATGATGCTGCTAACTAGCTAGCTTTTTCAACACAAATACATAACATTACTGGCTTCGACTATCTGTTAAATTTTGTTTTTTTATTTTTCAGACATGTACGTGCATTATGGAAATTATTATTATTATTATTATTTTCTCCCACAGGCTGCATCAGTGATAAATTTTAAAGCATATTTTGGCAATGATGCCCTAATTAAAGATAATTGTGAGTTTGAGGGATGTTGCCTTCTCTTTTCATAGTGGATAATCTAGAAAAATTGAATTATTCATTTTATTAGATAGAAATTTCTGCTTTGTATGTTATAATGTCCAACTATGGACAAGTATAAACTTACAAGAAGTTAAGTTGGGACTCCCATTAACTGCAGTTTGCTCACATGCTGCATGTACATACAGCATGTGCTGGATGTACATGCTCACATGCTGGGTGTTCAAGCAACTGGCATGAAAGGAAAATTTAAACATACTGTAAGTAGTGGTCAGACTATTATACTGATTGCACCGGGTTTATTTTAATCCTCTGGGAGGAGAAAACATTTTTATAAACTGATCAAAATTGGAAAAATATACTCACCTACAAATGGAATCATTTATTGTGTTTCCTAGACTATTAAAGTGAATGTATGTACTTATTTATTGTGAAGATGATTATTGAGTGATATATTTTAATGTTACTTGGTGCTGCTGTAGCCTTTGAATTTCATGGCATTCAATCCAGACTTGTGTTGCATCCAAAATATAATGAAAATGTTTGTTATCAATTTCCAACCTTGTAAAAGTGACCAGGACTTTTTTTAAGAAATAAAATTACTGTAAAAAAAAAATCACATTAATATAACATGGTGAAAATGCCTCTGTTACAAAATGCAACACACTGTTGCAGAGTTTGTTTTTTTTTTTTTTTGATCAGTTAGCCTAAATCTGACCTGATCAGAGTATTTTCTTGTCTTCTAGCAGTGAATCTCCTTTGCACATTATGGTTAACATGAAACTGTTGTTGCCCTTACAGTCTGAATCAAATTGCTGTTGTTGAAATCATTACAAATGGGGTATGAGTAGGTTTACATAAAAGATTCAACTACTAAAACCATGGATTTTGCTCTATTGAATCATGATAATTATTTTTAATCTTCTGCTTGGCCACTTCAGGGCCATCTGCCTCCAGTTATATCCTGCTTCAACATCTTGTTTTAAAGTGACATTATAAACTCAAGATACCACTGAAATGTCACGCAGTTTCCCTGTGATACTCCTCCGTTTATGTGTACAAATATGCTTCATTCAAACTCACCGGATGTGAAGAGCACAATGGACTTCAGGCATGAATATTCAGCTGTGTCAACCTGCAGGGCCTTCAACTTTTCCACCTGTTCTTGGAAGACACGGATGTGGTCCATAAAGGCCACCACACGCTCTGCCGACATGGGCGCAGCGTGCAGGCCGGCCGCTGCCAACAGAGGGGCCACATGAAGCGGCATGGAACATTGGGCTGCATTGAGGACAAAGAGCTCGCTCCATGACATGCGTAAGAGTGCCACCTAAAATACAGACAGAATATAGTGGTTATTAAAGCAAGAGAATGATAAGAAGAAGAAAAATCTACTTTTAATGTGTAATAGAAAACATCTTAAAATATAATATGGGTTGACAAAATAATATGTTAAACTCTGAAGTGATACATCTCAACAAGGTTGAACTGATTATGTCATCTTTTGTGTGCTGTAAAAAAATTAATAAATCAACACCTTGATATACAAAATACATTTTAAAGTGAGTACAAAAGCCCCAAAGGGAGAATCATCTTTGAAAATTAGGTCAGAAAATAGCGTAATTATTTAATATTACGAGGGGCACAGCTGTTAAAAATCACAACAGTCACAAGTTCAAATGAAAATATGTGATCCACTTTTGTAGCAGAATATATCATGACTGATTTAGTTAAGACCAATTAAAACAATTATTCTTTTAAGCATTTATATTATTACATCTACCCTGAATAATCCAGCTACCTGCTGTATGATTTAGACACTGTGAAGTTACAAGTGAAGAAGTTACAAGTGTAAACAGTCTTTTGATAGCCGGTGAAAAATAATTACAAAAACACCACAAAACCTGGGCTTTTTAAAACCATAGAACAAAGTGCACAATACTAAAGCACTTACAGAAAAAGAAAGGACAGATACTGTATATTCTTCATTTCAGTGTGACATTGATGATATATTAATGACATGGTGCAGCTACTGCATGACATTTTCATGATGACTGTGTCTGCCAAAGGTACATGTGAATATTTATAGGTCAGGCGATCACTTTGTGCCGAGACTTTACAGCTGGTGTAAATCTACATGTGCAGGATTGATGCTATGTCTGTCTGTATTGAAAGTTATGAGTGGCTATTTCTGCCTTCAGAGAATAATAAAGACAAATTGTTTAAAATGCCATGTAGTGGAGATTAACAAAAGAGGGGAAAAAAACTGAGAATTTTTAATTTTATTTATTGGCTCAGTTTTTTCTTAAAGAGTAAGCAGAGAATCAGTTCATTGGTCATACATCATGAGACTGTCTTTCATTGGATTACAGTTCTGTTTTGGTTCTGGTTCAACAGAAAAGTATTGTCTAATTATGTTTATGGTTATTAAGTCTTTTACGGAAGTAGACATGGACTGCAAAACCGGTGTGAAACATGCTCACATATTGCTCTGTTTTGGGTTGATATTTAATAAAGGCTCTCAGCTTATTAGTATTTACTGTATATTTAGGTTTTATTTTTTAAATACCGGGGTGCTTACTTTGTATGTTTGTAGGCCAAACACCAATCCACTATATTGTTTCTGTGTGCTTGATTAAAGGAAGAATTCAACATTTATAGTGCTGCACACAAGAGAATATACTGGGGCAAAGGAGTGACCTTCGGCCTCCAATGTTCCTGGTTGAATATTTTAATGTAAACTCACATAAATCATTAAAGTGGCTGACTCACCTGATCCATGAGCTGCAGATCAGGGAAGAAGGGGATGTTCTTGGCCCACTCAACAGCACTGAACAGCAACCTGGCTGCCAGCTCACAGATGTTCTCAATGCCCATCAAGTTGTTTCCTTGCATGCACTGGGAGCCGTAGCGAGATGTGGGGTAGGGCTCGGCACGCAGTAGCAGAGAGATGAAGCCGGATAGATAAGGCTGGCTGTTGTATGGGTCTGTGCCATTGGTCAGGTACTGTCCCGGGCTGCTCTGGGAGTTTGAAGTACGCCCTCGTTGTACAGCTGTTTGAAAATAAGAAAGATGGAAGATTAGAACTTGGTTGCCTAAATCTGAGCTTTTAATTCATGAATATGTAATGTTTTCCCAATGTTTCATTCTTTTCTTTTATCTCAAACCAGCTGACAACTTTTAACAGGTGCTACATTTCTATCATCAGGTTTTTATTACACTTTTATGATTGAGGAGGCCTCCTATAACAATATGTGATACATCTGAACCTGGTTTACATCCAGACAGGCCTAGCACAGTCTGCCTGAAAAGTTAGGCGAGACCTAATAACCTGAAACATAAATGTGGGGGTGAGGGGGCTGCAGAATGGGTTCAAAGGGGCAAAACGAGTAGAGACGGGAACATTTCTCTGACTCCTAAATATGTCAGTGCTCCTCCTTCCAGCAGATCAATGGAAAACGGATGGCTAAAGCCTTTCTGCACTGCTGTTGTGCATCAGTAAATAATGACAAGCAGCAGCCGCTAAAGATATAACACTTCTTCACACCTACATATGTTGTGCACCTATGTATGCATGCACACACATCACACATGGATACATAAAGTAACATGCCTCCTCCCTCTACTGGCAAATGGCTCAGCCTGAAGAAAAAAGGGCACACAGAGGCCAGACACACACACACACAAATGCCCAACCCCCCCGTGTGGAGTGATGATGATGCGACGAGTGCTCAAAGGCCCATTTGGAAAACACCTGTTCAGTCATTCCCACTGTCTGACTAATAACTTCATCTACTGTTACACAGAGCGGCTGAGAATGGGGAGAGCGAGGCAATGAAAATGCAAGGGGTGGGGGGGGCAAATGTGAGGAAGAAAAAATTAGGTGAAAAGTGTGAAATGGTGAGATAAGGGGGAGAAGTGAGTAAGTTGAAAGAAGGGAAATTGAGGGCAGGGAGAGGGGAGAGTGGCAGACAGAGGAAGAGAAAAGGTGTGGAGTTCTATATGTTTGAATAGAGCCTGAGACAGAGAGCGGTGGTTCACATAAAGAGACGGGTGGAAGGAGGGGTTTGGAAAATGCTTTTCAACTCTGCATCACCTGTCGCCTCATACACAGCAGCTGTGTCAACTGAATGCACCATGGCACTTCTGAAAAACACTGTCAAATCACTCAAGAGTATTAGAAAAATGCCTTTAATTCTAGCCTGTTGGGGAAAAAATGCCTCTGCACAAAAGGTGGTGACCTCAAACTACTAGTTTTCCCTGTGAACTTGTGTCAACCTGTGTCCTGGAAAAGAATGTGGTTTCCTTTGGCAGATAGTGCAGTCTTGCTATGAGGTGTTGCCTGTCACATAGATAGAGTTGCACAGTGGGACATTCCTTGTCACTCACTGTCCAGCAGCTCTCATCTTGCTTTACAAACGACAGCTGTCAGATTAGTGACACGTTATCAAAGATTACCTGGTCAAATATGTTCACTTCAGGCACTTGGAGGTGTGAAGTGAGACATTGCTAAATCTATCAGTGCTCTGGCTGTCAGTCAAAGAACTTATTGTAGTACAGGCTTGTGAAAGATTTGACAAGTCCTCTGAAGTAAACAGGTTTTTACACTGAAGTGTCTTCTGATCTGACACCTCTATCATGGACATCATTTGTCTGTGCCATCAACGTTACACGTGACTGTTGACAAAATAAACTAGTTTTATGATGTGACAACACTATGGTTAATGTTTGGTTAGGTTCAGACACAAACACCTCGGTTAGGTTTAGAGAAAGATCATGGTTTCAGTTTTAAAAAGTACTTAAACAAGCTTAGGGGATCTTTATTATCATGGTTACAATAATAACCACATGACTGAGGTTAGGGAATGATCACGGTCAAGAGAAACAAATAGCAGCGTCCCCTGCTAAAATCCAACATTTTGGTGAGAGTCCTTGACCTCCTCCCAACACCTGACGTCCTCCTTTGCAACAATCATAAATGCCAGGGCCACTAGAGAGTCTTGTCATTTGAGTGTAAACTGATGTTCAGTTGCTAAAACAACTCATTCTGTCATTTTCCTTGGGAGAACAGTCTTGGAAAACTCTTCCCTGACTGTCTGAAAACTTCCATGGCCTAAAACTGGCACCCTGTCTGTGCTAAATAATGGGTTTCATCTAAAAACATTTTGGACTTCTCACTAATGCATTAGCCAGGTTGTAAAACAAAGCGTCCCTGACCTCCACGGAAAACTGATCAAATTCACCAAAATTCACTGACATTCCACCAATTCCATGACCTGCTGGGACCCAGCTGCTCCTCGTACGTAGTCCTGATTTATAAATTCACAGCTATTAATCTGCTGTCATACTGATTAGCTGTTAATCCTGCAGATGGTGGTGAATCTACTTGATCCACTTGACTTTTCAAAGAGGCACTGTGGGGGTCACTCATGGCTGAGGGGCAGCGCACTTGAGTACGTCACTGCTCTCTGTCTTCCCTTGCCCTCAGCTGGCTGATGACACTGATGTGCAGAGAGAAAGGAAAAAGGAAGAGGGGTGACAGAGAAAAGTCCAAAGGAACAGAAAGAAATAGAGACAAGAAGAGGCAGAGAGAGATGTCGAATTTTGTCAAAGAGGAGGGCAGATCAGCATTGTATTAGAGAGAAACAAGGAATATGAAGTCAGAGATAAAGAATAAAATGTGGTGTGGGAGTGCCTGATATATTCCGCCTTTAAAGTTGTGCACTTATTTTTCCTTGGTAAACAAAATTATTCCAACCTGAGAGAAGACAAAGCACTGAAAACAGCCTACAAATTTCCAAAATGTAAAACAAAACAGCATCCTGTGTAGGTAGGGCATGAAATGAAGGCACGAGGAACAAGGGAGAGGAGGAAAGTGCATGCACACAGAGCTACCATGGGACATTTCAGCTGTGACTTTCAAAATGCCACTTCAGCAAATGGCAGCTGCCAGAGTGCACGCTTTGCTGCCTGGCTGCCCTGGATTAGCCTGTGGGTCAGACTGTTAGTGGAATTACAGCAGCTAAATACAATTAAGGTTTATCAACATTTGGACTCAAAGGTCACTGTGCCAGGTTACACAGATGCATTATAGATTTGGCTCAGACTGATAGTTGCATTTAATAAGCAGCTTTTCCATTTCTAGAGCTTCCTTTAAAACACGCTGCCCTGTGTGAACCAGCGCCTGTGTTTCAACTGAATGGGAAAGCGTGTATGTGATTGTGTACAGTATGACAGTTTGACAACATTCAAACATCTTGTAAAGCAACCAAAGAAATTTCTAAACTTGTGGGTGTAATGCTAAAAAAACAAGTAATTTTATCTGGTATAAAAGATTAGGAAGGTAAAAAATAAAGATAATTTTTTTTATGCCTAAATATGTACTGTATGCCACTGCATATTCTGTAGATGTACATGGCTGTGATCCAGGTCAGAGGAAAGATGAGCCTTTAATAGTTTTATTTTGGCCCTGACCTTTGTCCTGCAGCCCACTGCTCTGCAGAAGTGCACAGAGAGTCAAATAGGAGTAGAAAAGAACTAATGTGTAAACCAGGAAAGAGTTAGTGATAATGAAAAAGAGAGGGACAAACATAGAGATGATACTGAGCAGAACAAAGTTTTTAAAAAAATGTTTATACTGTATTTATCAGTCTGAATTCCTGGTAACAGCCTTGGTGCTAAGGTCCTGTTGTTCTGACCATTCCCACGTGACGTTTTTTTTTTTTTTTTTTTTTTTTTTTGGGGCCCTTTCTAGCTGGCTAACTCTTATTTTGTTGGCTTTGTCTCTTAAACTGACAACATAGTTTGCTGTTATAATTTCTGCTCTCATCAAATACAAGGAAATTAATTTGAAGATTTGGTTTTAGTATTAATTAGCTCACGGTTTCTGTGAAAAAGATATGAAATGTACGGATACTGTGGTGTCAAACAGTTCGTTATCCACAGTATTTCTGTGTGCTATTGTGCAAGAGCATGCTCTCATGCTACACCAAGTTCTTCTTCGGTTTATTTTACAGAAACACTTCCTGCTGCTGGCTAAAACATGAACATTCTCATATAAATCAGCAACCGAACACTTGTTGCATTCGACATGCTCAAAACATTGCAAAATGGTTAAAGCTACTATAATCACTATCTTTACAATAACAATGGTTCATACACATACTTGTATGTGAAAGGGGTTGCTATAGCCACAAATCCACACAGAGTTATCATCGCTCTCTGAAGATTCCCTCAACTCGACAGAGGATTCTAACATCCTTCAGCTTGTTGGTTTGGTCTTCTCACCCCTGCTCTGATTTACTCCCACTGCTCTCATCCACACTGTAAATGCATGTTAACAAAGAAAAAAGGTCTAAAAACAGCAGACGGACAAAGACTGGTGAACACGGTGGAGCAGTAGCAGCTAACGAGGCAAATACTTCCCTCGGGAGTGGGTAGAGACCAAAACAGAGCTAAAAGAGATCAGACCACCAGAAGCACAACTCCAAAGGAATACTAATCTTGCTCCATATCTGGTTGAAGTGTAAATAGGCAACTGTTTCCTAACCACATCTTTATAAGCTGACAATATGTCAGTGTTTTATTTATAGCTTCTTTCTGCTGCCCTCAAGTGCCGTAGCCATACCATGGAGTAGCCAGCTTTCAAAGTGTAGCATTAAATACATGTTTAATGGTACAAAATGTGCATTTATGGCTGCTTGGAACATTTAACAAAGATATGACATCTGATGCAAATTGCCTCACACTACTGAACAATTGCAAGTTTTCCTAAACTTGGTATATATTATGTGCATTCACTGAAAAACAATCAGAGAGAGACAGAACAAAGCAAATTAGATATTTCTCCTTACTACACTACTCATCTACTGAGAAATTACTGACAACTAACCATCTACACACTGACAGAGAACTGACAAAGATCCCAGTTAATCAAACTCGAGAGTGCAGCGGTATGAAGCCAATGGGCAAGAGGCGGGGTCCACCCTGGACAGGTCACCAGTCTATAACAAGGCTGCCAATATTCATTTAAAAAACAATATTTCATTGCAAAACCATTGCATTGGTTTGGTCCAAATGGGGACAAATAAGAAAAGTTTGATGCAGTCTCTCCTGCTTCTTTCCTTCTGTGCTACTACTCCACTTCCTCTCTGTAAGTAGAGATAAGATCATTAGCTAAATGCCTAAAATATAAATGTGCACAGATTCCCTACAGTGCTATATTAGAGAATGTGTGTCAGACTGAAGGAGAAGCCTTGTTGGGTGTTAAATGTTTCTGACAGTGACTGACAAATTCTGTGCCTCTTTCTCAACTGTGTTTGTTCTTACAAATGACCCAAGTGACACAAAAACTGGTTTTTCTGCTTAAGTCACAAGCAAAACAGTCTATAGTCGGTATGTTGGGAGTTATTGACTTAATGCACCTCAGAAGGTCACATTGTGTTTACTTTTGTCACATTACTGTGCAGAAATGAGCATAAAAAGCACCTTCATATAACATAGGAAATTGTGTTAACTGCAACATGAACCTCTTCACCTTGACGTGTCCAAATGCATTAAAGAACAGCGTTGTTCATCTACACTATGAACCCCCAAGCCTTTCTGTAACCGGCTCCAGTGTGTCACTTTAAAGGATGCTGAATGATATGTCAGTGGAGCCCTTTTCCTCTGAGAGGCTGCTGATAATGACAGTGAGTGTGGTGACAGGGGTTAAGTATTTGAATTTGTCAATAGCTAAATTGCTGGGATGTAATGGTAAAGGCTTTCAGAGCCAAAGGAGGCCAGACTGCAGTGTTTTCGTGTTAAACTGCCCACTGTGGAGTATAGATTAGTCAATACACACAGTGTGTTGGACTTTAGTGCTCCAGTGGGGTATTTACCCACTGCAGAGACACTGACCGGTTCACACATTTGGACTTTGACTTCATCCTGTCTGTTATTAATGTTTTAGTTTTGGTTGACCTATATTTTCCACTGCTGTTGGTATTTTGTCAGAGGAAGCAGCACCCTTCCCACTGCACATGCTAAATGTGGGTATTACAGACTCCGGTGCTGCAAATGGATGCTGAGACTATTTACTATCAGTACACTCTACTAGCTCTGCTAACTGTGTGTGGCTGCATGTGTTGCGTACACACAGATGTCCAGGTATACACAACAATGCACACACAAACAAGATGGAAATAGTCTGACTGCATTAGGGGTGGAAAGGTACGCATATTCATACAGAATGCTTTGCCTCTCTGCTTCCTGTTCAGTCTAGAAACTGCCCTGACAAAAAGAAACAAGTGGAGCTTCTGTGTAGCTGTGTGGTGACATAATGTTCCTGAGATTTTAGAGGCTTGATTCCCACTGAGCTTAGAAATGTCATGGTGGTGGAAGGTGTCCCAGATAAAAATATCCAACATATGATAGTATGTTCTACACAACAATCCACAGGTCAAATGTCTCTTTTGAAAAAATAAAAAAGAAGCAGTCACTTGACAGCGTAATTCTTCTAAATCCACTCATGAAACTTTTAGCATGTGTTCTCATATAATAATACAAGTTGCTTCATCCACCAACACTTTGTCTCAGGCTTATAGTTGTTACTTTGTCATCATCTGAAGTACATTATGACCTTTATGCTATGATATATGCATGTCCAAGTACACACTCAACAAACTGTATTTTTACATGTGAATCCTCAAGATCTTTTCAGCAACCTTGAAATACTGTTGGAAAACAGAAACATCAAATCTATATTTCTCCTGGATCTTAACTGAGAGTAAACAGTGTCTTCTTGATCACCTTTGTTGAACCTGTTGAATGAAGGAAACATGACTTACTGTTTCAAATACCAATCAATATTTATGTTTCCACAAATATTTCAAGTTAGACAGTTTGTCTGGATGCTTTCAATGCCTCACAAAATTAACAGAAATCATGGCTTAAAAGCTATATTATTTATAATTAATTATGATCACAGCCTCTCTCAGTCTCTCATTAGCTATTAATGGTAATTAATTCTTTCTCTCTTTGTTTTTTTTTATCTGTGTATTATTCTTGAGTTTTGCTAGACAGTGTTTGTATCTTAACAAAAATTGTCCTTAGTTGACAAATGAATTATGAAAAACAGAAAATGGCTGCCAAAGAGGGTTTAAAGATAGTGTTTAATCCCACTGACCTCAAATGCACCAACAGATGAGCTCAGTCTCTAAGTTGACCTGCTTCATATTAAAGTGTTTTGCACTCAACCTAACCAGCGCTGAAAACAGTTTATATCAACAGATGATGCGTTTTAAAACCATTTTCTACATCTATTCCATTTGGAGATAAATTACTCTCCTTCCAGCTGATCTGTTTTTCAACCAGCCAACATTATCTGGGTTCATTTCAAAGTGCCACTCTTTCAGTTTTGGATTTGGCTGAAATTGAATAGAAAGAACCCGTTTATACCAAATGAAAAGAGTATTTACTTATTTTTAGAAAAAAAATAGATATCTGTTGAGTTGTGAAGATAAATATTTTTCGCAGTGTAGACTAGTCAGTATTAATCTATAACGTTACCTCAAATAGCTAATTCCTTTCAGGTGCATGTCCTAAAAAAGACCGAAAGGTTGCACTGCAAAAATGACACTTTAACCATGTTGGACTATTATAAAACTGACTGCTATTTAACTTTACCCCCTAAAAAAATATAGATATACCAGTAAAGGTATAGGCCTAAAGTAAGGCATTTATTTTGATTGCAATTTCATTTTCAGATATTTCAACTGGATGTTAATTTATCTTCAAATAAGACAGATGAGATGAGTCGATGAGGAAAACTAAAGTTAGAAAGTATCTCTTTTTCACTTCCACATCTTTTCACTTCCTTGAACTTTTTACAGACTGGATCTTTTTGCTGTAAACAAGCTGCGGCGCGTCAGGCGATTTCCTCTGGTTCGTTGAGTCGGAGGACTGAAAGGAGCATGACCCAGTCGGAGTGGCTTGCGGGTATTTTACATGAAGAAAGGCTGTGTGTACAGTGCACACACACATGCTCACACACCGCCAGAGAGGCATAGCGGTGCGCAATAGCGGGAACCCTGGGGGGGATCAACTCATCTCAGGCTCTAAAGAAGACGGGTATTTCCACCCATCTCCGTATTTACAGTTTGGCTCAGGCAGAGAACAAAGGACGGCAGGGTCGTTGTGGAAACACTGTCTGTCCTTCAACATCTCCTGCCAAAGTGTCCTTGAGCAAGGCTGCTCACTGATGCCTGCCCTGTTCTGTCCTTTAAGAAGGAAACGAACAGGGCATCTTCATTAAAGACTCACTCTTAAGGATAACTGAGGTAGCCAAAGACTTTTTTTTTGCCCTTGACTCACTTGTTTTCATAGACGTGTGCAATTTACGTAGCCTACTGGCATTTTCATTTATTTCTTCACCAGATTAAACAGACATCGACTGCATCTACAGACTTACATTGCCTTTTGGTCTGAATAAACTGTCGCATCTAAATCAGGAGGTTCTCTAAATGATGCCTGGCTGGAGTCCTGTAATTCAGCCCAAAGTGCATAAACAAACACAAACAGGAACCCATCACTAGCGCAGCCAACACCGCAATTTGGCTCCGTTTTGGTTCACATTTTAAAATACGCACCATCGCATCTCTCACGACCATGGTGTCGCTGCTGAATGATGATTAATAAGGGGGGGGGGCGCTGTACTGCTCCTCTTTGGCACTAACTGACCCGTTGTTAATCCAACACAATACAACCAATGTAGCGGCATCCTCTTATGGCGGCTCTGGGTGTTGGTGAGCAAACAGCATAATTAAAACTGGGGGACAAAAGAGGGATTTGACAAAAGAGCGGGGTGAATAGTTTAGGTTTGTTAGATAAATGTCACATAAGCAGGTGGTGACTGATTATATACCTAAAATAAAATGAAATGTCGAGGCACATAGCCTACCCGATCAACAGACAACATGACGCACACACACGCACAGATCTCTAAATGACTCTTTTAACCTGACATGCGAAAAAATACTAGATGGTCACGTTTAGTCCTGAAATGTGTTTTCTCACAGCAAGAACAAGAATCTGTCACCGTGGTGAAGTAACTCTCTCCAGTACAAATAACTTCCTTATTTCATGTTTTATTAACACAAGAGATAAAAACGTCCCTAGTCTGTACTTTGGTACAAAGTTTTATTGTTTGTTTTTGTTTTGTTTTGTTTTGTTTTTTTTAAGGAAAGTAATTAAAGAAGTGAGGCTGCATTGGAAACAGGAGCCAGCTTTAAAACAATCTTTCACGGCTGTCTTTCAGATGTAGTGACCTGTTAAGATTGGTATTTAGCAGTGAACAACATTACGCACACAAAATGTTTTGTAAACAAATGTGTCCAGTGCCACATGTTCACAATGACATTCACTCACACCCACGGAGGAGACCTCCGGCGTTACCTTCTCGCCTCATGCCGACTTTGAGGCACTTCTTAAGCCGGCAGTACTGACACTGATTCCGGTGGTGCTGGTCGATGGGGCAGTCTCGGTTCCCCCGGCAGGTGTACGTGAGGTTTCGCCTCACGGAGCGCTTAAAGAAGCTTTTGCATCCCTCGCAGGTGAACTGGCCATAATGCTTCCCACTGGATTTGTCCGAACACACCATGCAGTCCACATTAGGAATCTTGTCCCCGGAAAGCGCGTCGTTCCCCGGGGTGGAACCGTTGGGTGTCCCCGGTGCCCCGCCGGGCTCCTGGCCACAAATCTGGAGCTGAGACCCCGGATCTGCAGAAATGTTCTCTGGCCATTGGTTTACTACCATTGCCATGCTATCCCTAAACACTTTGGTCTTTGTATAAATCACAGAAGGAGAGTCCGACGGAGTGATAAAGATCCGTCCTGACGTATTGGGAGAAAAAACGAGGAAAGCCAAAAAGACGCTTCCCACTTCCTCCAGAGATTTATCTGCGCTTATGTACGTTGTTCTATGGTACTGAATTCTTTTTATAAATGTCTATCAAAGTTTACAGCAGCAACGAGGGATCAACATGTTCGATGCATGTGAGCAGAGCCTACAACTCCCGGTGTTCCTCGCTGCGCAGAAATCCATAAACACGCTGTTCTTCAGAGTAGAACCTCTTGGAAAAGTCAGTCCAATACGTCAGTGTGTCAGCTGTAAAAAAATAAAAAATAAAAATCAAAGGTTATCTGTCTTTCCCCCTGTCTCTAGAACTGGAAATAGAGAAAATAACTGTGATATAACAGACAATATTTCGTACTATCTCAGTTGGTCGCTCCAAAATAACCCACGCTCTGCTGCATTTGGATTCACTCTGGATAAACTCTGTCTCTTGGGTGTCAAGCTTGATTTTATACTGACTACATCTCACGTAGGTGGGGGACTTATTTAGTCCCAGCAAGCTCTTGCAAGCGGTATAACGCGCAAGTCCCGAGGAGCAGTAGACAATCCTGGTTGGTGTTGTTCCTACACGCCGCGATGAGGTTTTGGATAGCGACGTCCGTGTTCGCTCTGATATTTCTTTGCCCAAAAACAACGCCTGGAAATCCCCACTGATGTTCTGGGTGATCTTCCGTAAAGGGAAACAGACACAGAGACGGTTTAAGTAGAACAATCTCTGCTGCTGTAGTGTATTACTTCACCCTTCGTCTGCCCGTCTCTGCGACTCAAAGCTTCAGTTTGGGGAAAGTGTCACTGGAAGGCTGTCTCATACGGCTGCGCCTATGGCGGCACTCCATATAAGGTCATAACAGCCAAATAAGGCCATAAGCCCTCCCAACAGCGGGAGAGGCGAGGGATGAAGAGTCGGGCTTCATTGGTCCGAAAAGTCTAATAGAAAAAGTAAGGAGCTTTCTGATTGGTTGGTGGTTGGTGAGGATGGATTTGACTGACAGGAGCGCTTGTTGTGATGCAAGTGGCTAAAAGTGGGTTACATTAGTTTCTCACTGAAAATAAAAGATTTGCATTTGTGCGTGGATAACCTTGTGGGTAACTACAGTTCACAGCTCTGAAAATTAGCTACGTTGAATCTTCATCTACAGTGTTTAGAGAAATATAAATGCAGCTGCACGCAGTTTGATCTTTTAGTCGATTTTAAAGGCTAATGCAAATCTTTATGAGGAGGAGGGACGCGTTAAAGGCAAGACCACAAAAATAGGCTATATATTTTCTCTTCTTTGTGCAGAATGGTTTATGTGAAGGGTTTGACAGTAGAAGGCTGTTTTCACATTTATTTTCTGAAGGACAAATCTTAAATTTGAGCATTTTTACGAGCAAAACAACTTGACAACTAGTTTGAAAGCCAGTCGTGCTCCAATAACCCTGTGCATGGCAGAAACTAAAATCTCAAGTGCACTCAGAGAACAAACTAGAGGGTCGTGCAGATTTGTAAATGCAGTGATGGAGAAGGAATAGCTAGACGTTATTATTATTTTAATTTTAATAAGACCACAGATTTTTCTTTTTTTCTGAGAAAAAACATCGGAGACAATTTCATATTCAAAGCAGAGTATTTCCATTTGTTATAAACATGTTAAGAGGGAGTTAAGATAAAAGACGTGTGTTTGCCTAAACGATGTGATTGTGGTTGATGTTTAAGGGTAATTTGATGACTTTTTTTGTCTTATTGTTTCGCCATATTAACAACGACTAAAGTTCATATCTTCCAATTCGATTACACCACCGCCTTGTCATCAGTCTTGGGGTCAGCATGAAGCCGGACTGAACAGATAGGGTTGTCTCTTTAAAGGCTTTATTTTATCCTATCACGTAGCTTAAAAATAATAGAGCCAAACAGACACAAACATTGTGAATATTTCAATAAATGTCGCACATTATGCTGTGAAACAGCTCCTTTCAGTTACACAAAGTCAACAATAACAAAAGGTGCCAAAAAAAACTTGTCAGGGTCTAAATCGTTTACCCGTCGAGAAAAGCTGTCGTTTTGTTGTTGTTATACAGGCTCTGCCAGTGCACAAATGGCCAGTGACAGTGTTGTTCTCTAATGAGGGCCTTTCACGCCGAGAGTAGCGGGGACCTGATTATTTTCCCAGATAGGGTCTTGATTTGGCATGTGGAGGTAATTCCACCAGCACCGCTGCCAGGCTCGAGTGTCCCCCCGCGCGGTGCTGCATGGGCCCGACGTGAGGGATGATGGGATGTTTAGACACGCTGTCACACGTCTGCTCTCACGGGCAACGTGTGAAAATATAGAAAAAGATCTTTTCAGGGTTTCAAATCTATCTATCTAATATAATTTGGACAATTAGGTGTTTATAAGCCTAACTGATAAATAGATTTACTAAACCTTCCTTATCCAGTTCCAGGGTCTATAAGGACAGACGGTGTCCTACTGTGCAGACTGTAAAGCCCCTGGAGTCAAATTTGTGATTTGTGATACTGGGCTCTAGCCTACAAATAAATGAAAAGTGGCTTGACTTGACGCTGCAGTATTTTACTTCCTCTTGCTGTTCTTTGCAAATTAAAGCAAAGGGGCGACAAAGAAAAAGAAAAGTCAATAGATGAACAATAAATCATATTTCGTCAGTATTTATAGCCTATAACCTGCAGCTAAACAAAACATAACTCACAGAGTACTTACATAATCCCAGCAGTCTATAGACGAAACGTGAACTGCAATTCCCAAAATTCCCAATTGCTTCTCCCAAAAGGAAAAGAAGGCGCTATAAGACTCAGGGCTCCTGAGCGCAGCGCCTGGCTCGCCAGAGGCCATAAAACCGGCCCTGTGCTGGGTTTAATTGCTGTCACATGTAACCTTACCTGTCTCCCAATTAGCCCTGTGACTTGCTATTAGGAGATTCCATGAGCTGTAGGCCAGTGACCAAGGGGGCCTCAGGGTTTGGGGCCTAATAATTAGAGTGTAATTCTATACAGCTGGGGCTTATGATGAATTTGACCAAGATTTCAACGAAAATGGGGTTAATTAAATGAGGATCAACCTGAGGTTGAGTCATGTATGTGATATTCACCCATGAATCCCTCAGAATGACAATACCAACGCTGACATGTATGTGGTGTGGTCACTCTTTTTTTTCTTCTAAGGTTGTAACATATATATGAAATCCTACCCAGAAAGTGAAGCAAAATTCTAATGACATGTTTAAGTATTGTAGCACACCTGCCCAGAGTAGCATTCAGTGACAGTCTACAGGAGAGATCGGAGATATGCTAAATACATATACAATAGGTTATGGTTGATTAAATTCAACATGGTCAGTCTCTTATAATTTAGGCATCCTTGAATAAATCTCACATTTTATCCTCAAAGTTATGTTCAGACATATCAGCTGACCTGAGACACCAGACAAAATGTTTTCCTATAGACCTGTATAATGAAATATTACTGAATAAAGAAAAAAGTATTGTTATAGAAGGCATGGCTTCTGCTAAAATTCAAGAACATTCCTGGGCTATTTCTGAACATAAAGTGATTTTTATTCCTTTTTGTTCTAAACTGTATAAAGATAACACCTGCTCATACTACCTGATGGCTTCAACAAAGGCATTTCATATTTAGGATTGTACCTCTTTAAAGGGTAAGTTCACACTTTTTAATGTCTGTCTTACATTCACATGTCCATTTATACACTGAAACTGGTTTTGGTCACTGGAGTAGTTCCTCCTGTTCACACTGACTGAGAACAAATCTCTTCCTAATGTGAATCCAGTATAAGACATGAGGAACAAAATCCACCGTCCTTGCTTGGTCCAGCTAAACCGAATATGAGGCTTCAGCTGTCTGAATTAAACAAATCAAGTAAAAAGGTATTTAAAATGTATTTTTAAAAGGTACCTCCTTCTTTGAAAGAACATTTCCTGTTGCTATCACTTCACCACATCAACAAGGAAACACTGTTTTAGGGAATTCTACATTATGAAGACTGCAACTTTGAAAATTCCTTTGAATAACTCAGGCTGCTGACGCTTCACAGTTTCAGCTATGTGTCTTTGTTTAGGTTTTGTTTTTATCTTAGGTTTGTTATAAAATATGTTCCATTTGTTCAAATGCAGCCTGTGCATGTAAAGCCAACCTGGATCAGACACCACTTGCAAGGTTTGTTTCATCCGACAGGTCTATGTGAGCATGGTCAGAGGTCATGTAGCACTGTAAAAAGTAAAGTGCTGGACAGTGGAGTTAACATCTTTTCTGTGTCTGCTTTAACGTGCATAACTTGAATTGTCTAATCATGGTACACTTTGCCCTGTCATATCAAAATGTATCTTAAAACAAATGCACAGAATAGTTTGCCATTTCTGTTTGATGCTCAGTGACGGATGACTGGACCAACTGGTGCGGGAGGCTCTGACACATGAGGGTGTCAGGGTGGGGGCAAGGGGTGGTAAACATGTCCGCACCAGATGGCCTAGGAAATGCAGAGGCCACCAGTTTACTTGTTAATTTATTGATGGCCTGACAACACCGTTACCCACAAAGCAATGCTCCACTTTAGCTGGTGCTAAATATGATCCCACTGAGGAAAGGCGCCATCAAATGACCAGGTATGTAACCTGAGCACGCTACCAAAATAGAAATTCTAAGCTACAAATGACATGTTTGCCAGGAGGTCTTTGGTCTGCAGCCCGTGTCTTACATGACCCGTGAACAGGTACCATCAGGATGCTTTTGTGCTCACAGGAGGTTAATCGCTGATGCACTGCCTCACAAAGGCCTGGTGATGGACAGAGAAAGAAGAAGTACACTGTATTTTATTGAGAATGTGCACGTGTTCTTGAGTGCATGTACACCAATAACACATTATGAAAAAGTGAATGGTGTGTAAACTGAATTTCTGGATGACAAAAAGCCATTTTACCCACTGAGTTTATAGAAACACTTCCACTTTTGTAATTAAATTCTTATCAAGCATGAGTGAATAGACATACACAGCCCTGGTTTACACTGTGCAAATGGGCAAGGGTGTTTACTCACTGCTGAAACAGAGCTGATAGTTTTTGAAAGTCAGCACAGTTTCCTTTGGCCGATTGAGGTTGATTAAGAGGTTAACTGTGGAGAGGCATGGCGTCTTTAACGGAGATTTATCTGTTCCTGCTCTGACCTCTCGGGGGTAGCTACCCTCACCCCCAGTGTGTCCAGGATTTATTTAGTTATTTGTTTATCTGTTGGAAGAGGTCACCCTTTTTTCTGCACTACATCTCTGCCCTGTTTGTGCATCTCAAACCCATTTCTCATCTTGTTTCTTGTGAGATTGTGGCACTGGTTCCATTTGCTGACTAAGTGAAGAGGACACAAGTGAAGGCCCCACTGAGTCTCGTGACCTTTAACATTTGGCAGCGATGCATCCCAAAATTGGTTATTTTCATTTAACACGTATTTTGCTGTCTGTTCAACTTTGGCCCCCATTTGGAGGAATTATGGTGTTTTCCTAATTGCTTCCTGACAGTTTTAATTCAGCTCCATTTTAATTTATGGTCTTTTATTTCCTATTTTTGCATGATTTCATTGAAGTGCTTGTGTATGTTTCACAAAAACAGTAAAAGATAGCTTTTAATCCTGACAGATGAAACCTCAGTTTATCATTTCACACAGGAAAATGTATAACCTTTCTATATTTTTTTAAAAACATCATCTATACACATCACCAATTTATTACGCAGGTCAGCATCTTATGTTTATTTGCTTTTGCATGCAGATTGTGTGTGTGAGAACACTGAAAAGAGAAATGTGTTTATTTATTTATGTTTAGAAATTATTATATTTACAGAAATTCACTATTTCAATGGTGTGTTTAACTATCACGCTACTGGACTGGACCTCAGTATGTGTTTAAATCTTACTTATATAATTTTAGAGTTAAATCTTTAACAGGTTTCAGACTACATGTCTAAAACAGTGTTCAGTGAGGTAAAGTCCTCAAGTGATTGCTGGTGCTTACTATCTCTCAGAATGTCACACACACGCTTACTCAGCCGTACATACTCTCACACCTCTTGTGCAAAGAGGTTTGTCGCTGTTAAGAGGCAGCAGGCCTTTTGCTGGAGCGAAGGGGAGGTAGGGTGGTGGGGGCTATACAGGGAATGCTATGTGGCTTGCATGACCTGACATGTCTCTGAAGCTGGAGGGGGTCTTGACCTTTGACCCAGGGCTCCAAAACTAGGAAGATGAAAAAGGGGATAGGGCGGGAGGGTTTCGCCTCCAAACAAGGGATTCTGTTTTGACCACTCCAGGAATGTCAGTTCCATAAAAAGGTGCCTACAGAGAGAAAGAGGGGTGGGGGGGGACAGTGAGAGGGAAAAAGGTGTAAGATCCATCTATTCTCTCTTTGCATTTCATTATTTATTTCCTTTTCACAAGCGAAGACACACTGTCTTGTTTGGTGAGTTGTGCTAAAGCAGCTCTGATTATAAATTGTCAGGTGTTCAGATTATGACCAGCACACTTAACCAAGACCCATACTCCCAGGCAGATTCTGATTCTCCACCCTTCCTCCTTCTCCACCTTCATAATGCCACATTTACTGCAATTTTTACTCTCAAACTGCTGTCATGTGATCAGGCAATAAATTAACCTCTGGACCCTGGCTGAAGGCTGAGCTCTTGTGACTTGCCAGTCAAGTATGAGCTGCTGCATAACAGTGTTGACGCTGCACTGCAGGGGTTGAGTCAGGAGATAACCTTGTTTTTCACATCCTTCCTGATTGCGCACTAGAGTGTGGATGAATGCCCAACAAGACCGAGAGAAGGCCTGTAAACTGTACCCCTGCACAGAGAAGCTCTGACGTGACAACTGCTGTGCATCTCCTAGAGAACTTCACACACATTATGTTTTTGTGTTCTCTGGTTGTAATGAGTAAGGCAGCTGCTAAAAATTAGTCAATAAACAAGGGAGT
This sequence comes from Monopterus albus, assembly GCF_001952655.1. Lineage (NCBI taxonomy): Eukaryota > Metazoa > Chordata > Actinopteri > Synbranchiformes > Synbranchidae > Monopterus > Monopterus albus. The sequence continues at coordinate 71,661 of NW_018127981.1, forward strand.
TAAGTGCAGAGAGACTGGACATAGTGAGCACAGTTGTGATACATCTCCATATGGCTCCTTAGGGTATTGAACTATTTCCATCTCTAGATTAAACAAACTTCATAAAAGACAGTGTTTTGTGTTTTCAAAAAATGCAAAAATTGAGAAGACTCAAGAACAGGGTTTATGTGTTACCCTGATACAATTAGTCAGTTAATAACAAATAGTAATTATGTGATGCATCAAGGGAAAAAGCCAAACATTCACTGGATCCAGATTCTCAAACATGAGGATTTGCTGCTTTTCTTTGTCATATATCATTGTAAATTACAGATCTCTGCCAGACATATTTAAAACAACACTACACTGGAAATACTTAGTAAAAATATTTCCATTACCTCATTAGAATTTCTCAAAATTGCATCTACTGCTTTTTCCTTACTGAAAAATCCACCATCTTGAATTATGCAAATACTTTTTGCTTCACACCTGCTGGACACAGTCTGTCTCCTACCTTGTTAAAAGTCCATCCTGCATGTACTTACTGTATGTACGTTACATATTGGACCACAACTGGCTTATAAGTTGTGATGTTACAAAAATATGTTCAACGCATTCAATTGAGAGTTAAGGTGAGTTCAGAGAAACCTTTCCCTTTCAGCTGTTGAATTTGGAAAGTGTTGAACTTGGAACACAAATCATTTCTTGCATTGAAGGTCAAACATCCAAGTTACTGTAAGTAACAACAATCATAACAAATTTTTGAGCAAAGAGTGTATTGAAATATCTTCAGGTTTTCCACTTTTGCTTAGACAAAATTAGTAATGTCAACAACCTGGGCTCTGGGAAAACGTGAAAGGCCTTAATACCTATTTTATGACACTTGATTAACTAAATGATTAATTGTTTAATTGGAAAAATTATAATTAATAATGAACATAATTGTAAGTTGTAGCCAACTCGTATATACAGTAACACAGTGCATCATCTGTCTGAAGTGCAGGTAAGAGCGACAAATAGTCAACAAGCATCTTGGTGGCGATTTTGATGAAAGGTCAAAGGAGTTAACTTGTTCCTACAGCTTCTATTTGTGGTTCATGAATCCCTATTGACCGTGCAAGCGACTAATCAGAGGGTCATATAAGTATTTGCAGACATTCCTCAGACCCATCGTAACCTCTGACTAGATCAGCACTGATCCTACAGTATGACGTCCCTCTGATGATGGAATTTATCCAACAGTAATTACATAACCCACAAGACTGTTAATGCTCTGAAAAACACATTTAGCATGAAAATATTCTTCAAGCTGATACTCAACTTTGCTGTCTGGTTGCTGTGCAGCACCAGTCAACATGCAGTATACAACCCCTAAAATCATGCACTAAAGCTGTTAACGTTGAAATGACCCTGCAGTGCCCTGGGGCATACCTTCATTAAACTTCTCTGTACTTAAACACTAGGCTGCTAGCACACAGGTCTACTCAGAGTCTGTCCTCTAACTGCTAAATGTATGTAGGGGTGGAAAAAGACCAATTCCCATCCCTGCAGTTAAAATCTCAGACGGTGGTCTTTAATGCATTCTCCCACTCCCTCCTTCCTGCACTCCCAATAAAAACCTCTGACCAGCAGTTGACCTTTTGCATGACTCATTTCTCGCTGTTCTCCCATTCATCTCTCTTCTTTCCTTTGCTCTCCTTCTTCCTCTGTCCATTCCTTCTTCCCCTCTGCCAAAGTTGGGCCAATAGGAACCAGCAGCTGCAGGGAGAGAAGGGTGGGGCTTTGGGTTGGGCGGAGGGGGTCGTCAGAGTCAAGGAAGGTCACAGTACTGGTAAAGTCATTGTAGGGGCTCCAATGTGGGGGCATCGCTTCCCCCTTCAAAGCCTGCACAGTGACATCCATGCACCTCTTGCACCCCTTCGTCTCTCCACTCCCCACCTCTCACTCGCTTGCAGCCCCCTTTGGTCCTGGTGTTCCTTGGCTCTCAGGGGTCAAGATAGCAGGGGGCTAATAAAGTGATACCAGGTGTTGGCCAGAGAGAAGCATTTTCTCTCCCTCCTCTCTCCTAAATCCCACCAGAAGCACAACACACACACAAACACAAATTTCACACCGCTGAATCCTGCTGGGACACTGAGCTTGAGAGTGAGCCCATTGAAAGCAGTGACTATGCATATTAATGTAAAAACAAGCTTCTGGTAGCAGGCAGGACATTCCCTCTCTGTGTGCAATTGTGTCACCCATTTCCTGAATATGTTTGCATGTGTATTTGCTGCACAAAGCTACCACCACAAACCAGGGATGGAAGAGGGAGATACTAGCAAGCTAAATGGCATCGCAGCTTTACAGGCCATCTGGGACAATACAGGGTTAACCGACGCAACAAACTGGTCGATTATGTCTCAGTGGAGACACCTTGGAAGCAAAAAGATCCCAAATCCTACCACTGTTGTTTCCCATGGACGGACACGAGAGGGGCAATGGGTATGGTTGACTTTAGGCATGTGCAAAATATGGAGGTGAAGATGTGGTTTCATCTCTTGAGCACTAGAAAGACAGAGGCTGGACAGCTGCAAAGATCAAACTCAGTTAAAGGGAGTCAATGAGACAAGAGCAAATGGCCTCTGACAACAAGCAAAGAACAACTAGAGGGACGCTGTCAGCGTACAGGTGCTAGCATCATCAAGATGCTGAAATTAAGGACATTTTTAGGTTTATGTGGGCAAATGTGAAAACGTTCATGAGAATTTGACCATGTGTGCACAAAACAAGACCCAGGACATTTGCAAAAAACACCAGAAAAAACATGCAAGCCTCTAAATGAATGGAGTCCTAATTAACTCTAATTAACATCAACGACAAGTTGGGGCCATTGGTCCGGCTAATCCCCCGTTTACATTTTCCCCCTTCACGGGAACCCTGCTTGTCTGTTCTTACCCAATCACAGAAAGGACGTGTTGTTAACGAGCTCACCATCAAAGATACAATGCCCCTTGAAATACATTGCCTCCATTAGAGTCTGTGAGCTGGTCCTGATCGGAACACTCTGCTCAAACAGCCCGGGGAGTGGAAAAAGAGAGGGTCAATCCCCACGTTTAGACTGCTCCATCCAATCCATCAGTGGCTCATTTGCACTCCTGCATGACCTGGACCAGGTAAAAAAAGAAAGAAGGAAGGATAAAAATGGAAGTGAAGGATCAGATACTGTAAAAAGTTGTACAGGCTTTTATGAGAGGGTCAGCATTTATGAAAGAAGTAAAGGAATAAAGGCAGAGTGTGTGTGTGCGTATGAACGCTTGAGTGAATAACATATTCATGCCTTTGAACATGAGCACAGGTGCTGACACGAGCACATGAGTGTGACAGTGCACTAATAACTGTGAAACAAAAGCTTGCTAGATTTAGAAATGTAAAACTGATGGAGAATTTGATTGTGAAAGGCCTAAATATATTTTGACACACATACAAGTGCACATCGTATACATACATAAGGACTGTCCAGCATGTGATATACTCATTTTGTCAAATTTTTGGTGTGTCTTAAAACAGATGTTTTAGGAGATGCATTTCTTCACTTCCTGTCAGAGAATTAGATAACATTGATATTGCTCTCATATGTGTTAGCTGAATGTAAAGCTACAGCCAACAGCCAGTTAGCCTAGCCTAGCATTACGACTGCAAACAGGAGGAAAAAAACATGCCTGGCTCTGCCCATTGCTAACAAACTCTTCCTACCAACACTCAGTTAATCAATACAAAAACTGAATGAGCCAGGCTAATTCCAGCGGAGACTTCATGAAGTTAATGTGGCAGCAAACAAAATGTTCTGAGATATTTGTCATGCAAAAACACTTTAGCACTTGTTTTGCTAAGAATTTTCAACATATGGCTTTCCCCTTCTGATTTTCTTTATGTAGCATTTAGGTTGTGTCACTCCACCTTGTCTGAGGAGTGAAATATTCAGAGCAGAGACTCCATTTTTTATGACAAAGCCATTCATTCACATGGAAATATTTTAGTTTTCTTGTGCATTATTTTGTACACATTTCCCCCAAGATTGAGCCTGACAGCTCTGAGATCTTTGAAAAGTTTTGGATCCCAACAAAAACTACTCTAAGGTTTGAGCAGAGCTTTTAAGGGGCCAAATGATTTTGCATACATTACTTGTGTACAGTATTTGTTCTGATTGATGTAGTTGATTATTTGACCCTGGGTTCTCCCATGAAAACAGTGAACAGGGCAGAGAGAGGTCAACGTGTTCTGGAAGCGGCTGTCATTGCACAGTGAAAGTATAGCACTTCCTCTGCCCGACAAAACCCACAGAAAACCGCCAAAGGCATAAATCTACAATTCACATATTGTAGTATAAACGAAGCAAGTGTCATGAGGAAGTTTGGCCAGTTTTGTTTGCCACATTAAAATAGCTGAGCTTTTATTGCAATTTCTGCAATATGCTGTCCCTGAATATCTGTCTTTTGTTTCAACAGTGAATCACTAAACAATGCTGCTCCCTACAGAACTGGCACCACCTTTTCTTTACACCACCTCATCATGTAACATTATCATCTCTCCCCCCCCAAAAAAACGTTTGCATCACATTAATATATATTATTCATAAAAACAATCTTGTTATCTTTATGTTTGCTAATGCTGTGCCATACTGTGTGTGTGTGTGTGTTTCTTCCTTGGGAAGTAAATACAATAAATTCCAGCACATAGCCAGAGCCTGGGTGTTGTGTTGTTTTTCAGCACCGTTGGTAAGTGCAGTGGAAACACAGCATACTCGTCAGTCCAGGCTTCCCAGGAGCCAGTGGAGGCACATGTTTGTTAATGATCAGTTACAAAGGCCACAATGGGAGCTGCTAGTCCCTGAGGTCTGTACTCCTTTGCATCTGAAATGTTTTGAATGACTCTGCCTTCTGCTAAATGTTTAAACCAAGAACCTTGTCTCTCTAGATTGACTGCAGTTGAGTCGACAGTTTAAATCATCACTGAGTGAGCCATTAGCGGGTTGTCGATATAAAGAGACTTGAGACTTCTTCAGTCTGTTATCTCCCCAAAGTTTCAGTAAATCTGCACTGAGAATGAATACTTTAGATAAAATGTACTATAAATAGTTGTAACCAGTGTTTAAAATGGTTTCGCCCATTATCCTTGACACAGTTTAACAATTTTGCATCTTAAAACCAACTCAAGGACGATAATGTACAACATATCATCTAGCTTCTCTTCCCAGCTCAAACTTACTTTATACAGAGGTTTTAGCTACAACAGGACAAGAATTACCCATGATTAAACCTGACTTACAGCAGAATAGTTCCATCTGACTAATATTTGGTGAGAAAAATGACTTGTTTTAAAAATCATAACAAATATCAGAGGTCCCAACTAACAGAGGAACCAAAATGGATCAAAGGTGTCTCATAAACTGTCTAACCCAACGACTTCCACAAAGCAGTAAACATCAAAAAGTTTCAAATGTTCTGATCACTAAAGCTACAATGAGGTGTTCTAAAAAAATGGGGTTGCCAAAACAGCTTCACAAATAAACACCTATTTGTGCAAATGCAAGCCAAGCACACACACATTTGCTCAATATATATATATATATATATATATATATATAAAATCTCTCTGTACTGTACCCCTGACCATGGCAGACCCTGGGGCTTTTGGACATGTTGCTAGTAACAGTCTGGATGGTCTTTTTCATTTCTGGTCTGGAACACATGACCTCCATTCTTCTCAAAAAAGACCTGAAATACTGATGGTCCACCCCAGATGCCTCTGAGCCCAGAACCCAAGTCGACTGTGCCTCTGGACACTGTTGACATACTGTAGGGCTTCCTTTTGGCATAGAACAGTTTTAAGCAGTATTTATGGATGGAACTACGCACTGTAGTGCCTGACACAGGTGTGCCAAAGTAATCCTGAGCCCATGTGGTTATATCGCTTATAGAAGAGTGACTACTCTTGATCCAGTGCCGTCTGAGGAATCGGAGAGTTCGGTCATCCAGCTTAGGCTTGTGCCCTTCACACACTAAAATCCCTCCAGATTCCTTGAATCTGTTATGCACCACAGAGGGTGACATATCCAAATCCCTTCCTATCTTTCTTTGGGAACATTGTTTTGAAACATTTCAATAATTTTCTCCCCATATGTTGGCAAACTGGTGATCCTCTGCTCATCTTTGTTCCTACAGGGCTCGGCCTTTCCCAAATGCCACTTCATTATTGCAATCATTGTTGACATCACCTGTTTCAAATGGAATCATCATTTCATTGATTTACCTCATTATTAACCCTAAAATGCAGCCATCCCAAAATTTTTGGAATGTGTTGCAGCATCAGAATTGAAGTGAAGAATAAAATTGATGAGGTATCACATCCAATAATGTGCTGCTGTATTGGTTTCAATGTAACGCAGGAGATGATTTCACACATGTTCACAAACACAGGCACCTATCCCTCTAGGGTGATCCATGACCCTCCCCCATGCTTGAAACCTGATCTGTCGGCATGCAGCGCGGAATTCTCCAATCGCCCTGACTTTTGACCCCTGCCCTTTTTGGCAGTGCACAGAAGAGAAGATGAAGTGCCCAAGCCTCTCTCTTCCCCAACACAAAAAATCCCCTGTTCCAGCAGCCCTCCCACACATGAACGCACACACACACAAACAAAGTAGACACACACACTGATTTCCATTTGGGACATCTTGATTCCAAACACCCTTCTTAGTTCCCGGGAAGCACATGATCAAAATGATTCTTGATACTTTTTGTAGGTAACAGATATGTAAGTGTGTGTTGGAAAGATATGGAAGAAACAAGACAGAAAGGGAAACTTTGAAAATTCTTTCACTGCATTGTTAAAGCTTTGGGGATTTTAGTAAAGGGGCAACATAACAGCCAGTAGTAGTTACCATTACAACCACCACCGTCATCATTATCAACACAGTCCTCTTCATTGTCCTCATCAACAGAGATGAACAGACTGAACTAAGAGAGAGACTGGGTGTCCCAGCCATGTGTTTATGTCATTTAAACCCTCACTCTGTGTTTATCTGGTGTCAGTGCATCTTTTTTGTGTCTCTGTAAATAACACTTCTTGTGTATTCAGAGATTCATCCTTTCAAAATGAAACCATGAGGAGACACACTCAGCAGGCAGTACATATACAAGTTAAAAGTGATTCAGTCTAATACAGCAGATCTGCCTTCATGAATGTGATAATATAAAATTTTTGTTGAAGCGGTTTCAGAAAGGTGTTTGGTCAACTTCATGATCATTTTGTGAGATGCAGTTTGTTGAATTATATTGTATAATACTGACAATACTGTTTCTGTTATTTTCTATTATGTTTGCCCACCCCATTTATGCTTAAAGAGACTAGTTCATATTAAGTGTCGCCGACTCATGTCTGAAGGCAAAAGTGTAATGCCTGTTCTGAATGACTACATTCAAGTCATTATACTAGGGCTGCAAAAACTAATTGATAAAATCAATAAAAACTGATAATAACAATAGTTGGCAATAAACGGAGGTGTAAGTTTTGTTGAGGTGTAACAAAATTTTGAAAAGCGGAAGAAGCAGTGGATAGTATTGAGCATGGTTACAGCAGAGAAAATATGACACCAAAGTCATCTGATGTTTGGAAGCACTTTATTTTACAATCAGAAAAAAGACTATCCAGTGCCAACTATGCAAAACGTATCTGTCGTGGCAGCATGATGCTAATGGATTAGCACTTAAAGAAAAGACACAAAGTTACAGAAATAAGGAAGTCTGAAGCTATGCAAGTCATTTACACATTGTGAAAAATGTATTAAAAAAAATAAATTATGAAACTAAAATCATGAGGTACCTAATTTTGAATAATGTGATTTTGTATATCATTATGCTAATCAAATATCTAGCAAATGACAGTGGGTTGTGTAGGCTGCTAATAACAGGCGCTAAATAGATTTGCTTTTTAGTAGCATTCATGTACTGTAAACATGAAACATGTAAACAGCCAAGATTTTATCTAACACAATACATGACACATACAAGTTAATGGGAATTGGGCAGAGTACACAGCCTAAGAGTAAATATGTTGAGGATTTTTTTTAATCAAATTTACGGTCCGTGGTAGCAGTCATGTTTGTACTGGCTCCTCACACTGTGAATTATTTTAAATCATAAACATTTTAGTGTTTTTGCTAACACTATAAGGCCTTATTGTTAACTTAAAAAAAAAGTTATATTCTTCCACAAATAGTTTTTTTTTGTTGTTGTTGTTGTTTAATCATGCTCTACATAAAAACATTGCAAAGGTATAATTTAAATTCATGCACCTTTAATCTGGGTTTTGAACAATTTAGGTTTTGTCTGCTTACATGAGACCAAAGATTGCAAGATACTGTAAAAACCTCTTAAAACTGAACAAAATGCAATGAACCAATCCCACAGTTCTGCAAATTTTACATGAAATTTGGTCAGTAGCCTGTTTATTTCCACAGTTCTACTTGCAAACTGATCATTTAGCAAAAGTAGTCAAAATATTTCATCTCACTTGTGGAATTAACTCAGAAACTCCAACACTGTTTATGTGCCTCTTTGTGATATACTGTATGTGGGTATGAGAGTTTCCCATACGTCTGACCCTGTATCCCAGAATGCGTTTTTAAAGTTCCTGGAGCACCACCTCTCTCCTCCACCATCTGACCTCTGCCATTTGTGCATTGTGTGTGTCCGGCATGACTGCTCTCGTCATTTTCCCCTTTGATTGGCCTTCAGACAATGTAATCAGTGTTGCAGCTGTCTGAAAAGGCCTCTTGTGCAGTATATGAGCAATGCCAATCACCCAAATGCGTCCACAACTTTGCTTTTAGTTCCATTCAGGCCCTCTGACAAACGGCAAACTGTCTGGTGAGCATGTGTCAAGCCACTTGATTTACTGCTTTGTTTGACTGCACTGGCCCTTTTTTGAATGTCGCCTCCATTTTGTATGGACTTACTGTATTGGTAAGAATTGCCATGGCCGTAAGCTTGAAATTTTAATGTACAGACAGACCAAAAGAATTGGCCCACTGTAAGTGTGAGTCACTTGATGTACCTCTAACTCACAAAAGCTGATTTATTCCTTAATTTTCTGTTTTTTGAACTTGGATGAAATAATTAAGTGAAGTATCAATTAAAATCATCTTAAAATTTAACTGCACAAATTCACTTAATTCTCAAATACTAAAACTAACAAAAAATATTAAAACCAAGATACTTTTAGATAAGGAAGAAAGATCCAAGTGAGTATGTTTCAGGAAATGCCATGTGGTTTGAGTTATACTGTTAGCAAGTGATGTGCTTTTAACTAGGTATAACCTGGTGCATTGGGCCCCTAAACTGTAGCCAATCCATTAAGACAAAGCTCTCTTCATGCCTTTCTTTAAATCCACCATGTCTGATTAAATGTAGCTGATTTTCACGCCTGTACTGTGGAGGTTGCGAGGTCTGAGTCCTTAAAGCACGACAACACTGTGCTGTCTCTCCAACAGCCTGAAGCGGAAAGGGCAAACAACCAGTAGCTGGTTGGAGCTGAGCAGCAGGAAGGTACATATTTTTGGATCCAGGTTAGACGTTAATAGTTCTGACCTGATATTCCCTGACTGTATGTGGTGGGCAACCTGTGACCTGAGATCACTATAGCCCCATTTTCTGCTCAGCATGCAAATGAATGCACTCATATTTGAGCACATACTGTATCATGAGCATGTTAGCAGGCTGATATTAGCATATAGCTTGAAGAACCACAGTGCCTGAGTATAACCTCACAGAGCAGCTTGCATGGGTGTAGATTCTTAGTGGTCTCCTCTGATCAGGGAATTTATGTGACTGTTACTGGTTTCAATAACTGGGGTTGTTTTTAGGTTTTGCCTTTAGCATACCATTTCCCTTTAAATACTTATAGGACTGCTTGGCTGTATACATAATGTCACGTTTCTAATGAATATCTACATGTATGCATGTGCATGCAAAGATTCTGACCAGGGAACATATGGGAAGGAATTTCTATGATAGCAAAGGGGTGGGATAAAATGAGAAATCATTGCACTACATCCTAATATTAAAAACTGAAAATCTGTAAGTAAGTCAATAGCATCTGCAGGTTTAAATAAGTTGATTTCCACCACTGCACAGTATTAGTAAAATTCAGATACTAGAGAAGAAACACTGTGCTCTCACTGACTTGTCACTGCAATAAAAAAGGGATGCAGTATCATGTATCACTAATACTTAAGGTAAGTAATCCAGGGTACCAAAATAAGGTTGCAGAGCGAGAGAAATGTGATTACTGACCTACAATCCATGTCTGCATTAGTTTGTTTTACCAACTAACGTGGTTTCCTGACTGCACAAAAACATAATGTAGATGTGTTCACACAGTCATTTAAAAATCAAACCATTTTGCTTTGTGACATCTCTCGTGGTTGGAGGGTTCAATGACTTTCTACAGAATTTTACAGCATTACACTGATTAAGGCATCACTATGAAATCTGATGTTTTGGATGTTCTCACTGAGTTTTATGTTTTCAGTGGTGCACTGCTCTCTTTCACTTCCCCAGTTTTCTTTCATAAGCCATTTCAAAAGAAAATAACCCAATTACAGACAAATCTAGTAAATTCCTTCCCCCAGATCAGTCCAAACAAAGCATTACTTATGCATCACTTGACTCCCAATACATGACCCTTTAGACAACAAACTCGCTCACCCTCCTCCCCTCTCCAAGAGGGTGTTAAGACCTGTCCCTATTCTCCCTAGGGAATGCTGAGAAAGGAAGGCCTCCACATCTGTCCCCAGCCCTTAGGCAGAAGGAGAGTGGGGATGAGACAGAGAGGGAGACATTCCTTCATCCACAAGAAAGAAAGAAAGAAAAAGTGACCAAAGAAAAGTAGAAGGGAAATAGCAGCGATAAAATAAAAAAAAGTGAGGGCTGTAATCACTGACATCAAAGACAAACTGAAAAGAGACAAAAAATGGACAGAAAATGAAAGAGTCATTTAAACAGGGAGAGATTTTGTTAATGATAGATGGATCTTGCCTCCTTATGAAGCCATCCATCACTCCTTCAATAGCCCAGTGGGCAGAAGGAGAGAAGCAGACACCCTGGGCCCTTCTTCAAAAGGCCGGGAGGAGAAGAGGACGGCTACAATGTGCTAGTGGAGCTGTGATCTTTACCTCCCTCCCTCCTGCGAAGTCAGCAGGGAAAGTGATTAGGCCTGCCTCTCTCCTCCTCCTCTTTCCTTCCATTTTCCCTTCCAGTGCAGGTTGTAACAGTTTTGGGCCTCTCGGTGAGGCCTGCAGCAAATTTATTCACCTCACTAATGTGCTACTTATGCAGACTTTCTTTTCTCAGTACACAACTGCAATAGACGTGCATTACACAGTTTAACAAATACTCTTCTTGTCTTAACTGCTAAAAATAAAATCAGGGATTTATGTTTGACATTATAATTGTCTGGCTACTCAACATTTGTTCTTCGAGTTTTGCTTTATTTGAAACTCAATTTCATACAACATAAAATTCACACAAGGAATAGCCAGATTTCCATACAAATGTGACACAAATTGTAACTGAATTCCTGAAAATCTGCAAAGAAAATTGTTAATTACTGTGTTTCTTTACAGTACTGCTGTGTGAATATTAGGAGGTGGTCAAAGTAAAGAGCTGGTGGTGTAGAAGACAAGGCTGTAACAAGATGACATCATTAAAAGAACAGCAGTCAAACCTCCAGTGGTTAAAAAGAAACCCTGACAGAGATATTTGGTATTTGCGTCTTTTACGTGTATTCATTTGTGAAACATTAGAGCCATGCCCTCATCACTCCATAAAAACCTTATGCCATTTGTCAAGTTTTGTGTACGTTGGGATTTATACTGTAATTTTATTTTCAGTGTGCTTTGCAGCATTGTGACTTTATCAATAAACCAACATTGCGACCTCAGCCAAGAGGTGTGTGTGTGTGTGTGTGTGTGTGTGTGTGTGTGTGTGTGTGTGTGTGTGTGTGTGTGTGTGAGAGAGAGAGAGAGCAGTGTTCATACAGGAATGAGATGTAAACACACTTTCACAACAGGGTGTGACAAGTGTGAGATGCTGTTGACCCCTGTCTGTCCCCCTCTGGTCCTGCTAAGGTCCCTTAACGTTAAGGTCACAACCTAGCAGTTTTATTGGCCTTCTAAAGTCATCAGTGCTTTGGGATTGGATGAAAGCCCTCTAATGGAGTCAGTAATTGGTCCAGTTTATTAGGTGCTCTGGTTGTGGGATTAGTTAGGTACACATCATTAGCACAGAACTGGCTCCTTGGGTTAAAATAAAGGTACAAGGACTATCTGTGTAAAATGTTTAAAATACGTATTTTTAGGTTTTCTGTCAGACATGGTGAGAAAATGGATAAAACTGCATTTGGATTTTGAAAACCTATGATAAGCTTGTTAAGCTATATAAACTTTTTATATCATTTAGACTTAGCTGAACTTAGTGTAAAAATGACTTTAAAGATCCACGAGCCAATGAAATATGTTAAAAATAATTTCAAAAATAGGGGTCAAAACTCACAAGGAATTACCATCTTTTTCTCAACTCCTGAAAATACTTTTGCTTTTTTTATCCATCAATTAATTTATTGTCTAACAGCCCCATATTCTAAAACATAGAAGAGAACCTACCACAAATGAAATCACCAACTTAAGCTGTCATCTATGTACTATATACTATGTCCTACTTGTCTGGTGCTCAGAGGGATGACAGGCCATCCAAGGCTCCATCCATGACCTCCTGTAATGAGGAAAGCTTTGCTCTATGGTCTTTTCTCTCAGGTTGCCCATTATCTGTGTGACCCATCTCCTTAAAACACTTCGAAAGAGTGAAAGGTCCTGACTCTGCACTGAACTCTGGAAAAGCTGTCAACCTTTGCTATTCAACCTGTACAATCTACAAACACCCCTGCTGCAGGACACAGTAAGAGAAACACACACAGTAAGCTGCAAACAGACGTATAAACACACGTGTATGTATTAAAATTGCACTGCATGTCCATATCTGCATTGCTTTATATGTTTGAGTCTCTGGCTCACACACTTGATGAATCCTCTGAGGTTTTAGAAGACCACAGGACCCTGGTTCTGGATGAGCTGTCAATAAAGAAGAGGAGAACAACTGTATAAAGGTCCCCTGCCCCCAACCATTCACCAGCCCTCTCCCCTCCTAACCCATGACTCCTTTCTCTCACTGACCACTGTTCAGAATTGTCCCCTCACCCCTGTAACCACCCCCCAGCCCCC
>NW_018127981.1:85041-105678 GCF_001952655.1 Monopterus albus
CCCCCCCATTGAGAGCTTTTTTCCCCTCACCTTCCTAATGACAGGTTTCATCCTCTCCGCCCTGACCCCCGGGAAGGGCTGTGGCTCCCGACTCGGCCCACTGCCTTTCTGCCCATTGACCTGCTCTGCCAACAGGCCTGCCACCCATATACACTCTCACTCTCTTACACCTACTGTATGCATGTAAGCAGCAGTGGTGGAAAGGACCTAAAGTAGATTTATAGTTAATGATTACAACAGAGGTATACAAACTTTATTCCTTGTTATATTTCAGATGTTTACTTCACTGAAGCCATATTATATATAGAAAATAAGGCCCTCAGTGGAGAAAATGCCATTCCTGTCACAACCTAGTCTCATAGCAAAATGTATAATACTTATGTTGGTCCACAATGCAAAGCATAATAGCATCACAATAACACCTCCAAAATTGTGACATTGCAACATTTTCTGGATCAAAAACTGTCACATGGCAACGTCCATCCATCTGCCCCAACCCTCACCCTCCTAGTGTTTTTAGTCCAAACTGTTTGACTCCAACACATAATAAATGTTACCTTCTCAATCAGCACTCCAGTCCAGTTGGTGGTGATAATGCATCATTTCATTCTTTGTCAACTGCCATACAACAGCAACAACAAAACATGAACACAGACACTGGGCTGCAATCAAGTGGCAACCTCTGAGGCTGAGAAAAGAAGTGCCCAAACCTGCAGTTCCTCGAATGGCCACTTGGCTGGCTCCAAAAAGGAGTCAATCCCCATAGACTTCCATGGTAAAATGTCCAGTTTTACAGCAGAAATAAACTTTTACAACCTGGTACAAAAACAGTTATATTGAGACTAAAAAGTTATGCATAATTAAGGGCAGGGCTGCTTTAAATGACAGACAGGAGGGTCCCGCCAACGGTGGCTAACTGCTAGCTGTCTAGCGAGCTCCACTCACACTCACCTCCTTGCCCATTTGTCGATTAGGCATGGCAGGCAGAGTGAAGTGCTACCACTATCACAGTGGGGTTGCCCCTCTGTTATATACAGACAGTGGCTGCAATACAATAAACATTGGCATGTCACAATTTTACAGCCCTTATTGTGGCATTACTACATTTTACGCTGTGGACCAGCGTAGCTGTTGTACATTTTCATGTGAGACTGGGCTCCCTGTCATCATATATTATCTGTTACCTTACAGTATGGCTACAAGCATTAAATTATGTCAAAGAAAGAAAACATGGATTTGTCTGGGAAACCTGTTGTTCCTTCATGTGGTTTAATGTCTTAATCACTGTGAACAACTGCACTACACTGTCACATCCCATTCTGCATGAAGCATGCACCACAGATTGTAACGCTTGTAAGAATGATGTACCAATTATAGTGACTCAAGCGACAGGTGAAATGCTTTCCTTTTTATAACCCTTACTTTTTGTCATTCTGCCAAAGCTTCATGTGGACAGCACACAGCAGACTGTTCATCTCATTCAAACTTCACTCCACACACAACTTATGGCTGTTGACATATGAAAACCACCTCTCTTGTTTGTCTGTTATGGGAATGATTCACCATCTTCCAAATGCCCAGAGGGTCATGAAACACATTCAGTGTATTAACAGCTTTGCAAACTTTAAATTCAAGTAAGGCAAACCACTCAAATTCCATTGGACATTTTTCTCTGACAGCTGAAGTATTCTCTTGGACAACATGTTAATGGAAAGCTCTAAGTCATCACTTACAAGTTGTCACTCACAGACCAACATAGGTACTGGTCATTCATTATCTGTGCCTGAAGCAGTGCAACACTTTGCTTCACAGAGAAAAATCAATCTCTCTGCTCTTATGTGATGTCTGTCTTTGTGATGATGATGATGCATCACTGTCAAACAGACCAGCATGTATTGGCTAGTTTAGCTATTAAGCATGTGGAAGCTCAATTACCTTGAGCCAGTAAGGAGAGATTAATGTTTCTGTGGTTAGTTAATGACTGATGACACAGAATAAGATGGCATTTTTAATCAGCTGTGTTCTAGATAGACATGATAGGGAAAGTTCCTTGTGTGTACTTCCTACTTTATTTTGGCCGCATGACTTTAAATCATGATTCAATTTAATCCTGAGTAATTACTTCCTTTGTTGAGTACTACAGAGATCCTATAATATTATTGTGGACTCTAGCTCTCTGTTGCCTCAAATAGAATACAGCATTGTCAAGACAGATTGCTATTAGTAAATGGTGCAAATTTACATGCCAAAGTTCATCGAAGTTGAACTAGTCCTGCTTTTTTGTTTGATTGTTTTTAGACATAAATTCACCCAAACCTCTCTTCAACACACACTTTAATGCTCTAAACACATCACCTAACGTCCTCCTTTGCTTATGTCATAATTACTGTGGCTATTATACCAGGTAACTGTTGGTTGTAATCAGGCACAGACACAGTGACATGAAGGCGTCAGGGTGTGACAGGATGAGCATATGCTCACTACTATGTAAGTTAACTAGGGTCCTGCAAATTACACAAGGCCCTGCTGCCCACTCCTGTCAAAGTGGGTGTTAATGTTAAAAACAGCACTCAAGAAGACTTGATGTCCACAAATATCAGTAACCTTAAGTTGATGAGCTACCCTGGAGTTCCGTCTGTCTGTCTTGCTAACCTACTGGGGCAATGCTGTGCATCTCTTGGTCTGGCTGTGTATTGCTTGCCAGGCACTTCCAGGGCTGTGTTTTATGACTTTGTGCATGGCAAAAGTGAGAGTGAAATACAACTATTTATTAGGTTTAATATAATGGAGGTTGGTGGCCCGGGTTCACATGCCAAAATTTCAACATGCGAATCCTCAGTGGGATGATTCGCAGTGGCAACCCCTAACGGGAGCAGCTGAAGACGACAGAATATAATGGAAGTTGGGCACAACAGATAGACACTGACTACTGATTACAGGGCAATATGGATGCATATTTGAAAATATATACAGTAAATGGAAATCCATTATGAATGGGCCTGATGTGGCTGGTAAAATCTATAATAGTACTGTTTGTCAGTAGAGGAGATGCTGAATCAGTCAGTACAAGCACAGACTCAGGTGATCTACAGCCTCAGCCAGTACTAATAAAGATTAAAATTCTATAGAAAATATTTTATTCAGTATTGTTTGTATACACCTTTAGACAGATTGAACAGTTCAATAGCAGGGAGGATAGTAGTGGGAGCAATGGGGTGTCAGGTGTGACTGTGTGGCAATGGCAAATGGCTTAAGTCTCATGGTTCAGGTCCCATGGAGGGTCCCTTTGCAGAATTTTGCTTAGGGCCCCAGGGAGGTCAGGACCTGCTGTGGTCATTATAAAAAGCACAAACAACCTATGGACTTGTGATTTTTACAGGAGGACAGTCTCACTGCAGTGATTCTATTACAATACATAATTTCTCTGTTTTAAATTTTGGTGTAACCAGGTCTTCTAAGAAAAACACTTTATATCACAAAACAACAAAGGGGCTCCAGTAATGGAAACTACAGTACCTATTTTCACAAAATTTCATTTATTTATGATTTGCTAAGAATATAAAGCAGAGTGACACTGGAATGCATCATGTGTGTTGAGCCCAAACCCTTTTATTAAAAAAACTAAAAACAAAGGAATGGTGTTCAGCCAGTTCATCAAAAATGTACATTACTGACACTAAAACCTAAATGAGTCTTTGAAGAAAGGAACCGTTGCCACCATTTAGCAGAAGGGGAGAGTGAGTGGCAGTAGGGGTGTGGCTGCTGCTGGTCACTGAGGTGGAGACACCGAGAACAGCCACTATGCAGCAGTGACATGAAGGCGACAGGGTGTGACAGGATGAGCATCACACTGCAGGGTGCACATGTAGGAATCTTTCACTTTCTCACACAATGACACAAAAAGTCACAAACCACATACGCTTAACACAATATAGAGACAGAACAAAGGTTGATACCGCTACCCTTTACCACTACCTCGTTATACAGGTTAGTGGTAACTAATGTGTTTATTAATGGTTCTTAAAGTGTTTACTAATGTTTCATACATCAAATATCAGTCACTAAGTTGTTAAAAATCCCACTGGTTTGTGTTTATCCTTGTTATTTGGTAATAATACCATTTTAAATGTTGCCATTCATGAATTAACACTTATTAACTAGTTAATGAAGTGATTTTTGTCCAGATTGTCTGTAGTCTGTTCAAAAGCAAGAGGATCTTATGATTCTTTCAGTAAAAGGCAGTGTTTACATGTTGTTAAACCCCAAAAATGGCCTTATTAATGGCTTACAACTGATGAATGAATACTTAGTAAATAGTTTATTGCTATTTGAGATATAGTATATGCAGTTTAGTTGCAGTTAAATAAAGTGAGTTCTTGTCAATGAGTGTGATCCTTTTCTCTGATCATTAACAATTAAGACAAGCATTGCTTACAACCTATAAACCCTTTTAAAAGAATGTCCTTATTAGAATGTGGAAGTCCATTTTTTATGCTCAAAGACAAAATAACGTTTTGAGAAAACACAAAGTGTTATCATTATAATGAATAATTATAATTATATTACTTATTACTGATTATAATTAATCAGTAATAAGCCAATCATAAGGATAATGTTTAGGTGGCCACATAGTGAAAAAATATAGGGCGTGAGAAACCCTTGTATGGTTTTTAGAAAGTAAGTAACTACTGAGTGTTAAACAGGTCTCTGATTACTAAAAAGACAAAGCAAGGAAAGCTGGATGATGATACACCAAGATTATTTCACAGCCTGGCAACCCATAAGTTGTTTTTATAAATGTCTAATAACTGAACTTCAAAGCATTAATAAATTCTTAATTAAAACCAATATGCTCATTAGTTTAAACTATAAAACTTTCTATATAAATTACAGGTTGTTACAAAGTGGTACCAAACCAAGAAATGATTTTTATACATACACACAGGGGAAGCAACAACTCTTATCACGGGTAAAACACACACTTCTTGCATGCAGACTTGTGCAGAGGTTTCTAATACTGCAAACAAACACTATACCTGGATGCATTTGGATGCACAATGGAAATAGTAGCTACACATGAATGGACATGCCGGTCCAGGCACTCAAACACACCTGTTTTGCTATTATCCTAACAGCACTTGCCAGCACTGCCTACCTGTAGTGGTCTATTTCCATTAGAAGTACCTGCTGTATACAAATGCATTTCTGGCTCAACATGCAGTCACTGAGAGAGTTTCCTGTTCAGGGGCCACCTGCTGACAAGGTACGCCAACATGGAAAGCATTATACAACCACTCAAAAGGCCTCAGCTTGGATAGCGGAAACTTTCCTCGGGGAATCAACGAGCTCACAGAAACATTTTCAGTTGTACTGACAAGCTTGCCACTGAGTCTGATGTAGACTCAAGGCTGGCGTTTAGATAAATGCTGTTTTCAAACAGTCAGTACAAAATCTCTTAAGGCAGTAAAGCATGAAACAGACAACAAATCTACTGTAGATAAATGTCACATGCGAACTCAAATAATTAACCTCTGCTTTTAATATTTTTGATATAATGACTGTATACTCTAGAGTTGTGTGTGTTTTTTGTTTGTCTTGTTTTGTTTTACCATTTCAGGTAATATTAATTTATTGGTCACTGAGTTATACTGAACATGACATACCCACATCTTCACTCCATTCCACTACAGCTACACACACACACACTCGACTCACTGCTTGTCCAGAGCTCCTCCCTGGGGGGTCACAGTGGCAAGGAGGGAGGGATTTCACGCTTGACCTTCTCCTCACAGCTTTGTGAGTCCTTTCCCTCCTGCCTTGATTCTCTTGACCTACTTGGTCATCCTGGAGCAAGCCACTTATAATACCTGCATTTAACCCAGCAGCATGTCCTCACTCTCTCTCTCTCTCATATATACACATACATGCGTCTCTGGTTTCTCCCTCCCCACAGCTCTTTAGAGGTGGCCTCTGTCTGTGACTGAGTCAAAGATTTAGAAATGGAGGTTTAATTCCTTTCTACCAAATGCTGCTTGTGATAGCTGACCAAATTCTGGAAATGCATCACCCTGGGTCTCCAGTGCTGTTTCTTGTTTTTTTTAATCTAAATCTTCTCTCTCATTTGTTTTCACGTGTTGAGGACTACAATGTGCACATCAGCTTATACAGAGAAGATTCCCTTTGAAGACACATGCAGCCCTGGCACAAGGGCGTGTAATTATAGATGCACATTACACTCTATTTCACGATTGAACACTGCATTTTATTCCTGGAAATATTAGGTGTTATAGCTTATTCATCATGTACTCTGCCTGATGATCTAGTGTGTCACTGATCATAGTGCTAGGCTGTCTTTGTGTTAGGCTCTGGGGATTCCTCTTCACTTCCTCACTCTCTCTACACCCCAGGAGGAGGTGGATGGAGCACTGGCAGCGCTCAGCAGAACAGCCTGTCCCTCCCTCCAGCCAACGCCACTTAAAGGCCTCCTGCCTCATACTGCAGCTCTACCAGTAGTTGGGAACCATTTTCTACCCAGATGAGCACAAACAAAGACATATGGGAGCAATGGAAGAGTGAGGCAGGAGGAAGAGGCCATTGATGTGTTTGGTAAACAGAACGAAAGCTGATGGGTGCGGCCACTTGGGAGGAGAGGAAGAGAGGAAGGGGAAGTGAAGGAAAGGGAACACAGAAGAGGGACAGAAGAGGATCGTATGCTGATGTATGACTGAGTCGGAAGCCAGCAAAGAGTCGAGTAAAGGAAATTGCAGGGGCTTCCATGTCACAATCCGCAGAAGGGCTAATCACTAAGGAAGGAGATGGCACACCTGGTACTGAGCAAACACATATGTATACACAGACACACAGCTGGAACAGTACACACTGTGGCACACATGCATCCTCATGCACTTATAATGTAAACCATTAGAGAGCAGAAAGAGCCATGAGAGGTAAACAACTCATTCATTCACACACACTACAAACGCACTCCAGAGAAAGTGTGCCTCTGACCTAACAACATTCTGTACGCTCTTCAGTGCTACCCTGAGCCTTGTTCGACTCTGAGGATATGAGGGTCGAACCCAAAGATAACAAACTCCTCATATCAAAGCCCATACACTCCCAGTTGACCCAGAACTTCCCCCTGACCCGGTTGTTTTATTTGAGCCCCAATAACTCTCCTAATTAAAGCTCCTTCCTATTATTTTTTTCCTCCTCTACCCTGTAAAAGGCCTGGGTTTCAAAGTGCTAATAAAATAAACTGAAGGGGGCCCGTTTCTTTATTTGTATGTGTGAGAAGAGAGTGTGGGAGATGAAGGCAGGGAAAGGAGGGGGAGCTGGGAGGACAGAGGTTTTAGGTTCAGAGGGGGGTAAAAGAAACAGAGGTCAATAGAAACAAAGAAGTAGGAGACCCAGGGGTCAAGATGCCTGGTGTCCACAGTCACCAGGCTGGCGTTGTTGCAGGGCCCAATGTCCTCACTTGTATAATCGCTGGGGTATGTTTTGTCCATGAGTGTAGGATAGAATATATCACAGATGCTGACAGATGAACAATAGATCACGTTTTCTGCAACTCTGAGCGGAGCCTTCGCAGCTCTTTTGAGTTGGCCGGTACATGTGGAAGGGCCAAGATTAACCCTGCGTTTACTGGCCTCATGTATGGCTGACCCTTTTGACCTGAACTGCAACTAAACAATATCGCTTATGGGTTATTAAAGGACTCGAAGATGCCCTATAGATGGGGCATCAGTGACTCATCCTCTTAGAAGCAAATGGGATGCAATCAATACAAGAGAGCTGCATGTTGCTGAGAGATCACCAGCAGCTGGCTATTTTCAGTTGACTGAAAAAGAAACGACACACATGGGTCTACAGCCTTAAGTTGTTTCTTACTTCTAAACTCTGGCAAAGCTGAAGTTATTGTACTTGGGCCTGAAAACCTTAGAAATCTGCTGTCTAACCATATAGCTACTCTAGATGACATACAGTAGCTCTTGCCTCCAGTACTACTCTGCAGCCAGAGTACTGACAGGAACTAGCAAGAGAGATCATATCTCTCCCATATTAGCTTCTCTCCGCTGGCTCCCTGTAAAATCCAGAAGAGATTTTAAAATCCTTCTCCTAACATACAAAGCCCTTAATGACAAGGCTCCATCGTATCTTAAAGACCTCGTAGAGCCTTATCATCCTAACAGAGCACTTCGCTCTCAGGGTGCAGGTTTACTTGTGGTTCCTAGAGTCCACAGAAGCAGAATGGGAGGCAGAGCCTTTAGCTATACAGCTCCTCTCCTATGGAACCAACTCCCAGTCTCAGTTCGGGAGGCGAACACCCTCTCTACCTTTAAGATTAGACTTAAGACGTTCCTTTTTGATAAAGCTTATAGTTAGGGCTGGATCAGGTGACCCTGAGCCTTCCCTTAGTTATGCTGCTCCAGGCCTAGACTGCTGGGGGGCCCCATGATGCTATGCTATGCTTTCCTCTCCTCTCCATGCATCTATATGCCACCATTGCAGGTGATTAACAGTGTGTCTCCTCGCTCCCATAGTGTGTCCTCTCTCTCTCTCCCTGTACCTTTCTGCAGGTTGCCCTGGCTCTGGAGCTTTATGTTTCTGATGAGCAGTCACCGGCCACATCAAACTGCCCATTGTTTCATAGTTTGTTGTTGTGTTTGTTGTGTCTTGTTGCCTTTCTTTTCTTCTTTTGTCTCTCCTCTATCCACTCACCCCAACCGGTCAAGGCAGAATGCCGCCCACCAAGAGCCGGGATCTGTCGGAGGTTTCTTCCGTTAAAGGGAGTTTTTCCTCCCCACCGTCGCCAAGTGCTTGCTCAAGGGGGATTTGTTGGGTTTTCCCTCTATAATAATAGTGATAATAATAAGGTCTAGACCTTACTTTGTAAAGTGTCCTGAGAAGACTTCTGTTGTGATTTGGCGCTATACAAATAAAACTTGAATTGAACTGAATTAGATTGTAAAAGCCTGTGCTGAGCATGGTCCTTCAAAACTGCTTGCTGGATGGTGGTTTTGGAAACCTCATCTCCCCACACCTTTCTGCCATCAGATTATGGAGGCTGTATCAAACAACTTTTGTGACCATCATCCATAAATACTTCACACCATGACTGACCAACTGTGCAGAGGTGAAAGGTGAGAGGAAGGAGCTATGACTTTTTCTGGAACTTTTCACATTAACAACCAAATGCAAAACCTTGAAGTAGAGATGCTCTGAAAATGTCCACCTGTTACCTGTTATATTTAAACAGGAGCCAGTATACTTCACCACAAGTGTTTGTCGACAATCATACCCACAACCTCACCATGCCGGGCCAAGTTCACCCCTGACAATATTTTTCATTTAGAGTTACTCAATTATTCTTGTCACTTTTTTATGTGACAAACAAATGCAACACTATGGATGCTTTCCACACAAAACAGTTTGAAAATGCATCCCCGTATTTAACAATAAACACATCTACCATCTATCTGGGATCTATCACATCTATCTAGGATGACCAGCTTTTCACTCTGCCTCAGTGTGGCCATTCAAAACAACAACGTGTTGATCAGACAACACAATGCAAAGACTAATTATAGCATAACCCAGCCCCTCAGGCATCAGAATGTTAACATGCTTACAATGATAACACCAACCGGTGATGTTTAGTGCATAATTTTTACCTTCTTATTTTAACATGTTGTCATGCTAAACACAAAGTACAGCTGAGGCTGAGAATATATTTAGTTTGCAGGTATATGGTCATAAACTAAAAAACTAGACAAAGTGAAATTTTGACCTGATGATGGTGCTAAATGAAAAGTTAACGATCTCCAAAGTTTTTACAGTTCATCCTATCGAGGGTCTGAACATCTGTAACAAATCCCATGGCAGTCCTTGCAATACAGTACTGACTGTATGTAAAAACCTGGTGCTAATCAGTTCATCTTTGTGATATTTAAAGCAATGTCTGACTGGAGGTATATGAGTGAGTGGGTCTTCCTGCAGCGACTATAAAAGCAGCTATGTCAATATCATAAGTTTCCTGAGTCTGCTGCATGTTTCTGTATGCTGGCTGTCATTCTAATCTCACAAAATATTCTAAACACGGGTGTTTGAATAACTTACAATAAGCACTGAGTAATACCCAAGGGGAGAAGTAATAACATAATATGGTGATATGATAATAGCTTCAGTCTGTGCATGAGATATAAACATGATCACAGAGGGTGTGGGGCACTCTGGGGGTTAAGTGAACGCAATCCTCTTTGAGACAAAGAAAGAGGGAAAAGGAGGCAGAGAAAGTCATGTGTCAGGATTTAGCCATGAGCAACTGATCAGCCCAGAAGAAGCTGAGGGAACATTTTGGTGAATCATTATACCAAGAGTGCAAACACAGAGCACAGTCAGCTCAGCTACAAGGCTGAATGAAAGTTGATGAGAGGTCAAAAGAAGTTTATGAGGAAGATGCCAAAGATAACTAGCCAAAGTGTGCAAACTAGGTGATAACATGCACAGAAAATTAATGAGATTGACAGCAAGTGGTGATGGAAGGGCTGCAAAAAGGAGTGAGGCAAATGTGCACTGGTTCAAAGCTAGTGAGCAGGGGTGGGAAGATCACAGAGGTTGTGCAAAAAGGTTGAAAGGGAGTTGAGAGAGGTTATAGAAGGAGCCCAGAGAGAGGAACTTGAAAGCGTCATATCTCTGACCCATCTGTCTTGACATGCACACTCCTCTGGTTAGTGGCCTGGAGGGGAGGGAAGGGGAGCTGCATGCATGTCAGTAACTGAGTGTGCAGGGCTTAGGGCTAAGGCCTTGGCCTGTGCACTATGGCCCAAAAACCAGCCTAACCAGCTCCATGCCTCAACACCCCCAGGAAAAACTCCCATGACTTGCTGGAAAAAAAACACACACACACACACACAACAGTGGAGGTGTAACTTTCTTTGACATTTCACTTTCTTTGCTGTTAGCTGATTCATAACAGATTTTGTCAGTGCATCTCATTTCTGATTAGTGATTTAGGAAAGACACAAAATAATCACATCTGCAAGTGAGAATGTCTGATGACTGTGTGAATATTAAGGAACTTATGTGATTTGTAAATGCTTTTTTGACATGTCCGCAGGTGTTAAGAGTAATTTTACTTTCACTTTTCTTCTTTCCAAAGAAGTGAAGCTTTAAAAAGTGATATTTCTAACACACTCCTAATTATTTTTCCTATTTTTGTCTACATTTTCTTTACTAACTGGAAGTCAGATAAAATAAACAATTATTACCAGTGACCAAACCACTAAGATGTTTTAGAGACACTTCAACCTCCTGAAAACTTCTGATCAGCTATTTCAGCAGTTGTCATACAACACAGGACTGTAAGTCCATCATTCACAGTCTTACCAAAATGATAAATAAGTAATAAAACAATATCATAACAATATCACACTTGGTGCTATCTTATTTTTTTAAAGAGAGAAAATGATCTCTTTACCATCAGCCTGTTACTTCAATAGTTATTGGATGTTTGACTTAACCTGCATGTACACCACACCTGGGAGATTTACCATAATGAATACCTGATGTGGTAAAGTGGTTAATTCTGCCTATAAAAAAAATCCCTTCCTCTTCCTGTGGGCCCTGGCTGTTATTTATCAAACGAAGTAACATCCTGTCACGTGACCCCTCCTCCCTCCCAGCAACCCACCTGTGTGGACTTTTCTCCTAATCCTCCCATCCCCCTTTTTGCTCTATGCTTTGAGTACTTAGGCTACTGAGTGTAACTAATTCTCGCACACAAGGATATTGTCTTCTGCCTATCTCTGCTTTTGTCCTTCCCTTTCAATCCAGCCATTCGCTGATTACATGAGCTGGCGGTGTGGTGAGAGAGAGAGTTAGTGAACGGGGGAGCTATACCAATTAAAAGGCCTTAAAAGCCTATTATCATCAGTTTAAGTTCAACTCTTTTTTCTACAACATGAAACCAGAAAAATATTACTCACCAGATGAGCATGTGAGCTTTAAAAGCTATTCTGTGATTATTAAACTGTCATTAGGATTGATGGTTTTGAGCTGCCTTGTATAATGGTTTTTCTGTTCTGGCCTGCAACATAGTACTATTTGAATTAACAAAATAATTTACAAGGGCAAAAGTGACCCTTTTTACAATGACAAACCACTGTCATTGTGCAATGACATTAGGTTAAAGACAAAACAAGTAATTACAGCTGTGTCTAGTGGTTTAAATGAAATGTGTTCAACAGGCTGCTCTCCTCGCACACAGCTGCAGAGATCCTGCAGCTGCCCAGGGCACCAGAAGCCAGTCTCTGAGGATGGACAAATCAAACCTTTCTCAGACACCCATTTGCTGTACCCCACCCCTACTCCTCCCTCCCAGTGGATGACCCTACAACCAGCAAGGGTCAGCTGGTCAGAAGGAGCCCCCCACACCCTGGCCCTCAGTGCGGAGCCGCAACGTAAATCAGCGGCTGTTCATCACGGGAACCCTGCCCTGCCTGGGGTCTCAGCCCAGCCTGGCACCATCTGTCTCAGGCCTCTGACGCAGAAGCAGCGCTGCCAAGGAGGGTTCCCACTGACCTGCTGCATCCCTAAGGCCATATGGGCCAGACCTGGGACCAGAGACAGATCCATCACCACTGGAGTCTGCACATGATAGAGGAGGCATGATGTACATACTGTAATTCATCTGTGTACTATATGTGTGTGAATGAGCTTATACAATGGCCAAATCAAATGTAGACAAAATAATAGGAATTCCTTACATGTGATGCAGCCCACCACAACAGCACAAGACAACATTAGAGCTGAGTAATTGTTTTCCTGTCATGGCTGCTTCAAATCTGGGAAATATACACTAACAATGATTAAAAGCTGACATTCACTGAAGAGCTATTTTATCAGCTTACAGTTTCCATCTTCTCTACATGGGGTTCAAAACAACCACTTCTGTGGCCCACTGTGCTACTGCTGAAACACCAGTGCACTAACATCCTAATGGACTGCTTCCCTTCATCAGCATGAAAAGGAAAGAAAGGAGGAAAAGGAGAGAGTACTTAAATATCCTGTTTACGCTTTTCAAAGCATTACCTGACATTCAGTGGCTTCAGAAAGTAATTTGACTTTCACTTTTTTGCACACTTTGTGTTGTAGATTACCTTTTGTGCCCATCCATCTACATTCAGTCATCTATAATGACAAAGTGATAACATGTTTTTAGACTTTTTAATGAGTACTCAACCATAATTCAGTACACTGTAGGAGCCCCTCTGACTGCAATGGCAGCCTCCAGTCTTCTTGTGTAAGTCTCTACAGGCTTGTGCAGTTTTATCACATTCTTCATGGCAGATTGTCTCAAGCTCTGCCAGAATGGATGGGATGTGTCTGTGAACATTTTCAGGTCTCTCCACAGATGTTCTACGGGGTTTAAGTCTGGACTTTATCTGG
The DNA here is from genome assembly GCF_001952655.1 of Monopterus albus. Lineage (NCBI taxonomy): Eukaryota > Metazoa > Chordata > Actinopteri > Synbranchiformes > Synbranchidae > Monopterus > Monopterus albus. Next base: position 98,491 of record NW_018127981.1, read on the forward strand.
GCTGAAAGGACAGTCAGCAACTTGCCCTGAAGCCACTCCAGCGTCGTCTTGGCTGCTTCAGGTTATTGTTGCACTGAAAGGTCTGTGTCAGGTCACATGCAGTCTGCAGCAGGTTTCTTCAACAACCTCTGTGTATTTGACTGCATTCATAGCTCCCTCAGTTCTGACCAGTCTCCTTGTCCCTGCTTAGCAGGTGATGAACAGTGTCTGGTGCTTTGAATTCAGTTTTTGTCTCATCAGACCAGAAAATCTTTTTTCTCATGCTCTCCATCTATGCAGAGGACTTCTGAAGTTCTGTCAGTGACTGTTGGGTTGTTGGTCACCTCCCTGACCAAGGACCTTTTCACCCAGTTACTCAGTTTAGTCAGACAGCTGACTCTTGGAAAAGTCCTAGTGGTTCCAATCTTCACCCATTTCAGTTACTGAGGCCACCGTGCTCCTGGGAACACTCAAAGGCTTGATAACAGTTTTACCCTCACAGGGATCTATGCCTCAAGTTTTACTTGAGGTGCACAGAGAGTTCTCTAGACTTGACTCAGTTTTTGTTCTGACATGCAGTGTGAGCATGGGACCTTGTAGTTTATACACAGGTGTATGCCTTTCTAAACTTTGTTCAGTCAGTTTGATTTGTCACAGGAGGACTCCGATCAAGTTCTAGACACATCAAAGATAATTCAATCAAAAGAGATCCACTAGACCACAACTTAGAGTGCCACAGCAAAGGGTCTGAACACTTAGTTGCATGAAGCTGTAAAAACATGTTTTCACTTTGTCATGATGGGTTATTGAGGGTAGATTTGTGGGCAAAAAGTGATGTGAGTAGATGATTAATTATCTAAAAAGCTACTAAAGAGGAAGTTGAAAAGCAGCGATATACTGTATGGTTACAGTGAAAGGGCCAGTATGGGATCCTGGCCAAACTGTCTGAAAACAATCCTCCTTAACAGGAGTGCTCATCTTATGTTTATAAGGTTTTCTCACATATTGCCCTCTACGGTTTAAAACTAAATTGTGTCCTCTTCTTATTAGGCCTTAATTGTAGCACTGAAGGCTACTCTCAAGTTCCCACCTCCTTTACAAACTTCCTGTTCCATCTCTGGCCAAAACAAGTCAGTCCGTTAGTGTCCTGACCTACATGTCATTTTGCTGTATCACTGCCACAGATGTGCACGTGTAAAACAGTCCAACCATTTAAGTGCTAATCTAGTCCCTGCACTCCAGCTCATCGCCCTTGATGATTTGACATCTTTTCCCTTTCCATCACAACAGCACCTGAAACTGTGACATGTAAATCTCATCAGCAGAGACAGTCTGCAGGTCCCCAGGCAGGACAGCCCAGCTTAGTGCTTCCTCCCACAGCCCAGGCCTTGCTTCTGGCCCCCTCAGGCTGGGCTCTAATGAGCGATCACGGGTCATAAAGTGGTTGTGTTACTATTTTCCTTTTTCCAAACCAGTAACACCAGCTGTTCACACTCTTCACCAGAGCCTTTTGTGAGGCCTGACAGGCTGTCAGTTCCACGCAGAGGATGGCTGGAGAAGACGACATGCATTACCTTGAGATGACACTGCATTCCACCGAAGGCCTCTCTTTATGAGCTAACAATAGCTTTTCAGCAAAGCATCAAAAGTTTAACACTGACGATTCTCTTTGCTGTTTAGCTCCTCGCACTGCATCAAATCTAAACACATATCTTTAAAAATATATTATGTAAATTAATCTCAGATAAATGAAAATTGAGGTAGAAATCATTGTTTCTTGAGACTCCAACCAATGATATTTGATGTAAGCTTGAGGAGAGATCTTTGGTCGACATCATGGCAGGACAACATGACCCTGGGTGACATATACAACTCCAAGATAGAAACAGATGAACCATACACACAGTAAACAGGGTGTCATTCTGACAAGCGTAAACTTCTGAACATTTTGTATCCATGTCCTCCGTTTTGTTCAGCCAATCACTGTAAAACCAACATACAAAAATATAACTGGGCTGAAATTTACTGAATCACAGATTACCTGTAACAGTGATTTTTGTTACCTTTGACTAGTCTGCTTTTTGTGTACATCTCTAACATGTTATGAAATAAAACATTTAGCATTAGATTTTAAATAAAATTTCTAAGCTATTAAAATATATTAGACACAAATTAGTCCTGAGACGACTCCAGTGTTATCAGTAGTATGTGTTTTAGTATGGCTACATGTACATTCATAAGGAAAAAATAAAATCTGGCTTGGTCTTTCATGATCAACTTTAAGGGGAACAATGAAGACATCTTGTGTTCAACAGCTCACTCACCCAATTGGCTTTGTCATATTATTTGAGCACATACTGCCCTCATGTGTTCTGACAGTGGTACTGACATTATCCTCCCAAACACAGGTAATGGTCACATCACGCACAGTCACAATCACCAAGATAGTGAATAAAATGTGTCAGTAGTGGTAACTTAAATCATGAATTGGAGAAATTTATTTTCAATTTTTAAACAATACAGTTTAATTTCACTGACTTGTATAAATGCAGGCATGAGCTTTTGGTCTGAAATAATACTACACAGCCAAACAGGCAACTTACAGATATACACACCAACATAATAGGCCTAGAAGGTACCATAAATGACATATAGGGCCTTCTCTGCCAGTAAAATAGGCATTTTACTCCACTGGTCTGAATTCACAGGGACTATGAACACTGTAGAATTAAAATCTTTGCTGTCCTTGTACTGTATTTTTCAACAGTGCAAAATAACTCCAACCTGTAGTGAAAAGAGATTACAATGTTTTGTTTGCTTTACCTTCTAATACAGCATGTTTTACTATGACTGGAAAGAAAGACATCACAGAAACCTTTTTTTGTACTGAAGACTGCAACAGGATCCTGACTGCTAATACACCATGTATGGACAAATGGAAAACAAAAAGCTTCAAAGAATTACAACTATGTAAAGTTACAAATGAAACACAAATCTTTGCACCTCTCCCAAAGCATCCACCTGCATTCTTCACAGCTCAATACATTTCACTCCCTTCCGGCCTTCAGTTTCTCCTCCATTGTGTGATCTCCTTTCGAACCTCCCATGCAGGGTGGACTCTTAGCCAGGGTGGGGTTACTGTCCCACTGCTCAGGAGTTTTTGCTTGGATAGCCAGTGCATGAACACAGTTGCTCAACTCCTCCTTCAAAGCCTCATTAATCATACGGTGGCGCTGTATTAGTGGCAGACCCTGAAACTGGGAGCTGACAACCAGGACACGAAAATGGGACTCAGATCCGGGGGGCACAGCATGCATGTGGCTTTCATTGTGGACCTCTAAGTGGTCTGGCTTGAATGTATTAGTTAGTTTGGTTCTGATAGCACACTCAACGGGCCGGCTGTGGTCTGGGTCCATGTATGGTCTGAAGTGAGCTAGAGGCCGGGTTAAGGCAAGACTGGTGGAGATGGGCCGAGCACAGCAGAGGACAACGTGCAGCATCAAGAGCTTGTGACTGGAGATCACCTAAGAGAGTTAGACTGGTATGAATAGATGTTGATGATCTGAGAGGTAATAAACTGTTTAACACACCTTCCACTGACTTGGCTACTTATGAAACAGTAGCAATGAGCAGCTGGTTGTATTTCTAACATTAAGTTACAACCAACAGTAGCAATGAGCAGGTTGTATTTCTAACATTAAGTTACAACTTGAGAGGAATGATCAGTATCGGCCAGGACACGACCAATCCACACTACAGTGTCCGTGCCATTATAAAATACATTTCTTTAGGTACCAGTATGGTGATAGGTGCCACAGCAAGGCCTGGCCTCACATTCCTTACATAAGGATGACCACAATACATTCTACGCAGTACACACTTCTAATTTGGAAAACATGGGAGCGTTGTTCTTGTACATGTTACCAGCAGATATCCAGAGCTGAGTTATCGGAATCAGTATCGAGAGCGAGAAAACAAACTATAAACGTCGTAAATGTTCAAGTTATGCCAAAGTTGTATTTAAACGGAGTAGCATTATACATGTTTGTATATCTATTAAAATGACCATTGAATGACTGGACCTTCATGACAGGCGTCGTTATATCTGTAACAGGATTTTAATGCCACTGTAGAGCCTCTGAACTTAATTCATACAAAGTGACATTTGTAACCTGTCATACACAGCCAACTCAGTAATTAGCCCTGGGTTAATTTACGAAAGAACGAATGTAAGCTATATGACGAGTCTTTGCTGTCGACGTTAAGTAAGTAATTTGCATTAGAAGGCACTATTACAGTCACATGTGAGTTGGTGAGACAACTACAAACCACAATGCCATTGTAGTGCTAGCTAAACTTCAGCTAATTCAGTTTGCTAGCGTTAGCTGTTAGCTTGAATAATGAAACTAATACGTAAGGAAAGTGAGACAATGTAACCGAACCTTTACACCGAACAGCTCCATAAAATATAACGCATGCATCTGGTTTTGACAGTTCACTTAAATAATAAATTTCTGAATATAATATTAGCCAAAAGGTAGAGTACATTTAGCCACTAACCTTGCAAATAACGTCAGTTACATCCCTGGAATCATTGCGCAATAGCCACCGGAAGTGTTGTGCACAAGATGGGGTTTGTAGTTTTTATTCACTTGTCGGTTCCCCAGTAGAATCTCTGGTGACTGTAGACTTTTAAGGTTGACTTCAGGCGAGGTACACATTAAACATTTGCTTTACACAGTCCAGCGTTATTAACACAGGTATTCGGGATACAGATGTGCAGATGAAAAATGCTACCTTATTCCTTCAAACCAATATTTGAAGCTCAAACTGAAGATGCAGTGTTTTAGAGTCTCTTTGTGGTCACTGAAAGACTGAATCGGATACTGTAATACAAAGACCTGTACCTGCACTTTAGGCTACATATTTGATTGTGCATTGGTCTAAAACTTACCTTTCACTTTTTTTTTTTTTTACTCAGGGTGGTAGTGGATCTGCTGTTGTTTTGTTCCAATTTGATCCTTTTTTCATACAAGGTCTTGTTACTCTTGTTTAAATGTAGTTTTTACATTTTATGAATAAATTTATTATTATGCTTTGATTTTAATGCCACTGAATATTGATTGTTGCTTCTCATTGAACAGCACTGAAAACTGGAAACAAAGAAATGACACAGAACGACTTTTCCTGAATTTTTGCACTTGTTTATTCTTCATTTGTTAACCATTGTGATTCCAAAGGGTCGGCTGCACATCAAAGTCCAAACCCAAAAATCAACAGGAAGAAAACATAAGAAAAAAATCTCACACACTTAAAGAGAACTGATGTCACATTTAGGTTAAATAGGATTCATAACTGGTATTTAACATTGATGTATTTACTCATGTTTCATTCTCATTTACAAAATACACAAAACCATAGACAACATACAGCATTGTTCATTTACACATTTTTTAAATTACTTTTTATATATCTTTATATTTATGGTTCCACAAGCAGATTTTATACTTAATCAGCTACGGTTCCTACAGCACAGTACAATGACGAATGTGATAAAATTCCTTGTTACATTTAATTAATGGCAATGCAATCTTATTGACAAAAGGGCTAGAATTGTTTTAGAGAGGATACAGAAATGTTAGCAGTTTAGTCCTGCGACATTATTAAGCCAACAATCAGCATTTTAATGGACAAGGCCAGCATATAGTAATGTGCTCCAATTCCCAACAGCTTCAAAGCCAGAAGAGAGAAAAAGAGACAAATACCAAACACTTATTGCTTTGTTAACTTTTTGCACTCACGATTGATTGTTGCTCAGACAACAAGTTATTTATACCAAAAAAACCCTGTGACATAAGCTAAGATATGTGTCTATGAAAGACAATCTTGACTTGGACAGAGCCTGAAGTGAGACACTGAGGCATTTTAGCATTTTAACAGCATTTCATGTTGAAGAAATACATCAGTTACCATGACATCATTGTTCATTTCTTGAGTGATACAGGAAAACATACAGAGAACAGGACTGCTGACGCTTGGCTTTTATATTTGTACAGTTAATGTACATATATATACTATCACTGTGCTTTTAAGAGTGGATCTGGGCAAAATTTGCTTTCTTATTTACTGGCCACTTTAGCTTCGGGAGCCATTATTTCTTGTTGTTCTAAAACAAGAGCATCTAGACTCCTAAAGATGAAAATGAAGTCTTCATTACCACATACAATAATAAGGCCAGGTGTTCTTGTTTCACATGAATGGCAGTTGGAAACCTACAGAGACTAGCTGCAATACAGCAAATGCCCAGAGTTCAAAAGGGTTGGAGAGCTATTAGTTACATTATAGTTATTTTTATATACATATATTCATATCTATAACAGGGAATTGATGTGTAATGTGTAAACTCAGGCCATACAAAATATTTGGCAATGGTTAATGAGAGGTGGTACTCATGGCACACTTATGATAAGGAGTCAGATATCAAATTCGGAGTTATTGTAAGAAGGAATGAGACAATAAATTGTAAGGGCCATCAATGCTTGAAGCAACTATGTTCACAACTATTCAATTGTCACAATCTTGTCCTTTGGTAGGTTTTACCTTTGTGCTCTTGCTAAATGCTCACCTTGTTCTTCATTAAATCTCTAGTAGGCTGCACCAGGACGTGTTTTGAAGAACTCGGGGCATTCACATTTGTGCATGTACGACAGTGTACACAGTGCAATGGGTTGTCTATTCAGCTTCAGTCTCGAGTCTACGTATGGCTGCTATCCTACAAAACGGCAGTTTGGACATAAACATTTTTTGTTAATCTGACATGTCATCATTTTTGTTTTCTTTTACCATGTAATTGTGAACAGTTAACCATTACTTTCCTAAATCAGGGGAATTATTTTCACTGACACTCTGTGCTGTATATGGTAGTGAGTTCTACGGTGGCCGACACGGTCACAACACATGCAAAAGACACAACACATGCAAGACACAAACGCGGTATTGAACAAAACACATGCAAACGGAAAACGCTGCATTAATCAAAAAAACACATGCAAGACAGAAACGCGGCATTAAACAAAACACATGCAAAAGGAAAACGCTGCATAAACCAAAAAACACATGCAAAAGGAAAACGCTGCATTAACTGAAAACACATGCAAAAGGAAAACGCTGCATTAACCGGAAAACACATGCAAAAGGAAAACGCTGCAT
>NW_018127981.1:109675-119675 GCF_001952655.1 Monopterus albus
ATGCAGCGTTTTCCTTTTGCATGTGTTTTCAGTTAATGCAGCGTTTTCCTTTTGCATGTGTTTTCCGGTTAATGCAGCGTTTTCCTTTTGCATGTGTTTTCCGGTTAATGCAGCGTTTTCCTTTTGCATGTGTTTTCAGGTTAATGCAGCGTTTTCCTTTTGCATGTGTTTTTTGGTTTATGCAGCGTTTTCCTTTTGCATGTGTTTTGTTTAATGCCGCGTTTCTGTCTTGCATGTGTTTTTTTGATTAATGCAGCGTTTTCCTTTTGCATGTGTTTTGTTCAATACCGCGTTTGTGTCTTGCATGTGTTGTGTCTTTTGCATGTGTTGTGACCGTGTCGGCCACCGTAGAGTTCTCTAAGGTATGTTTCATGTTATATCTAGCAACATTTGTATAATGAAGCACAAGAAAACCCAAGGTCTCAGTGTAATCCAGATTCATACCCTCATTAGCAGAATAATCTTTTTCAAATCCATTTCATCTTCACTCTTCAACATGTTTTGTGCCCCAAGAACTAACACATTCCAAATTAGGACAATATAAAAGAGAACAACTCTGCTGGACTGCAATACTTTTAGCTTGGGTGAGATATTTTCCAATATTTTAATAATTACGCTACTGACATTGAGCTTCAAGCTTAAAAAAATCCAAGAGCAAAAGAACTGTAGCATGTTCTGCTCCTCCACCAAATCAGCAAATTAAAATAGCGTTTGTCATGTAAAATGATGAAATAAAAATAAAATCTCAATACTGAACTGAGACACACACAAACATTAATATAAACATTCAATTAACACAAATAATTATATTATAATTTACCTATGTCGTACACACTTACCACACTTTGTGCCTGCACTGAAACCATAAAAAAAATAAGTGTAGACTTTTATGTAACTTTTTTTTCTAGTCGTTGATTGCTTGCTTTTCTTCTGTAAAATATTATGATTTTTGTGAATAAAGGAATATTTTCTAAAGAAAGTCAGGGCATGTTTCACCAGTATTCATGGTATCACTGCTGGCAATCGCAGAATAAAAGCAGTACTGTCTTTTATGAGTTAAAAATATCAAAAAATTATAGCAACTTAATCTAAACTAATCAATAAGAAAATGTGTGATGTCAAAAATGCTTTTTTAGGTGTTGTAGTCTCAAATGTATTAAAGTTACATACACACTGTGTGACGTCCAAAACATACTTATAAGACACAAACATCCTGTAACTCTGGGAGGAGAGGTCTTAAAAAGGCATTTCTTATAAAGGGATGTACGGTATGACTGAAACGTGTTTAACGAGTGTGAGATTCTAAACATTTTCATCAAGTCAAGCAAATGTCAGGGACATTGCCACTGTGAAGTGGTTGCGCTCTACCAACAGCTTTATCTTTGTGATGAAATGGCAACTGTAACAGCACACAGCCTTCACTGAACTGATTTGAATGATCTGATACGTGATAAGAAACAATGTTTTAAAGGGAAAAGGGGGCTGAACTGATCTCCTTGTCACATTCTAACAATAACAAATGCAGACCTGGAATGTTCTATAATCTATAAAATGGCAGTTTGTACACTAACACAAGACATCAGGAGATAAAGAATGAAGACAGGTCTCAGTTAAAGAGAAAGCCAAGAGAGGTATGTCTTGGATTAACCCTGCAAAGTCAAAAATGCTTTAAATCAAGGCATAAAATGTCACATTTTTTATCTATGTCCAACAATGGAATAGTACTCAAGACTTGAGGCATGGGTTGGATTTGCTCAGAAAAATGGAGGCGACTACAGAGAACTCTGCAACAATGGCTAGTGGTCATCTATGAGTCTATTTGCATGGCTCATTATGAAGAGCCCCCATCCCCTGACTTCCAACCCCATGTTATATTGAGGGGACCAAACCTAAATGTACCGTTGTATTCCAGGGAAATAAAATGACACTCTTACTGAACACGTTAACGTTTGCCTCACATTTTTATCTGCCCCAGGTCTAAGCAATCAATATTTTCTCACAACCAGCTCAAGACTTACTCAGGCAATATAATGGTTTGCCCCAGCTCCACTAATCTTTATAAAATGGAGGAGTACCTATCAAATAATCACCAATCCCACATATTTACAGCTTAGCAGATCTGCAGCTCTCTACATACTTTATTCTGTCATTGAGGATGAGGGGTTAGAGGACAGGATTCGGAGGGCCCTTGGGCTGTTCATTCACAGTGTGGCAAAAGCTCTTCTGCCCCCTTGGAAATTGTTGGTGCCGCACTATTGCAGCACCTGACCACGCGTCTCTGGTAATTTGAGGGCCAGAAAACTGCCCACTGCCAGTGCCCCCGAGGCAAAGAGGATGGGTACAGCCTTGGTTATGCCAACAAATGAGGTGAAGATGCTTATGCCCAACACAGCTGCTAATTTACAGAGGGCATTGAGGAAGCCAAAAGCTGTGGTTCTGAGAAAAGAGGGAACAAATAAAGAGTAGAGTCAGTTCCTTGTCTATTTGATCATGCTTTAAGGAGGAATAAAACCAGTCAGTACTGTAGGAATCCCCTGTATAACCACAAGATAGAGCTATACCTCCTATAACTACAATTCTCAATACAGAGTGGCAAAACACAATGCACATTCCTACTTTGGTAGGATTAATAAATTATAAACCACACAAATTGTCATATTCTATTTTATAATAGGTTCCATTTTAATTACTAAATCAAATTAGGATTTACATACTCTGCTACTTAAAGTGGGACTAAAAGAAGCCCTGATAAAGCCCATAAGTGGCAACAAGACAGCTAAATAATTAAGATAAGCTCCACCAATGATTTCAACCCACAATGTCATCCATCTTTGTAAGCCAGCCAATCACTGTGGGGCAATTCATCTGACATCATTTAATACGTCATTCAGCAGCACTGACCCCTGTTTTCACTATGTCAAGGAGAGTGCATGCCTAAATTACCTTTTGTCAGAGGGGTAGAGCTCTACAGTCAGCACATCCAGGGCATTCCAAGACGCGATGCTGATTCCCCCGAACAGGCAGAGCAGAGCAATCATTGCTGACTCACTGTTGCCAAAAGACAGGAAGAAACAGCTGATGCAAGAGATCACACTGGAGCCCGCTGCAGATAGAGAAAGGGTGAAAAAGAGAGAAAAAGAGTGACCTATGAAGAAAGGAAGGAGGTCCTGCTAAATGTAACTGACAGTTACTTGACATTAGCCAGTACTTTGGCTAAAGTGACAGAAAGTGTAATAAGCATGGTCCCAAATGTTCTCACTTCAAATCATTTGGCTGTTCTGCAGAAAAACAAAATGTGTTTCCTAAAACAAAATGACTGGTCATATCAACTGCAAAAGGGTCACTCTTCATAGGAGCTTATGTCAAGGAATTCTGAGAATACATAAAATACTTGGGCCTCTCAATAGAAGACAAACCTTTAGCGTACATATCAAAATATTACATGTTAAAGTAATATTAAATTGATGCTGTTCAACAGGAATCAGGCCCGTCTTCCCGGATCCTTCAAACAGAATTTTGGAGTCAGCCTCCACTCTGAATCCTCTACAGTAGACTTCATTTCCCACTCTGTACTCATAGTGATAACTGCACTTTTTATGCGAGCTGGCTTTGTTCCTGTGTAAGAGGAGAGCGTCACTGGCTGATGTAGCCCTGCATCCATATTACCTAGCATCCGCAACCGTCCAATCTTGTCCATGAGCAGTGCGGAGACGATGTTTCCCGGCAACACAGCCAAGGTGCCCAGGAAACTGACAAAGTAGACCATGTAGGCATTGTTCTCATCACTGATGTCACTGAGCAGGCAGCCCTCTTTGTTGTGCAGGAAAGTGCTGTTGGTGAGCTTGCAGTTGATCAGTCGATACTTGAAGAGATCTGGAGAGAAAAGCAATGGGGTGGATATTGTAGATATTGTACCCATTCCACTACACTGGGTGAATTCACTGGATTTATTCAATAAAATCCTGTCAATAATTCAGATGTTTAATCCATTTCATGTGAAATGCCTGCAGGAATTGATAAGCTTCATGAACATCAGTTCAAAGGAAACTAGCAAAGAAGATTGGTGAGAGAGAATAAAACAGGACAAGTGTGGAGATGCTCACCTCTTGTGACCAAAGTATTATTTCTACCAAGGCAACATGATGCATGAAATTTTGTGACAGCAATGTTGTGCTGTTTTTATAACAATGCCTTCCTATTGATGAAATGTTTATGGCATTAACGAAAACTTCAAAATTAAATGATTTGTTTAAAGTGAATCATTTAGGCTATTGGCACTGAATCCAGCTTAAAAAAACCTACATGTGAATGAATACTTGATTGCATGATGACATTTTATTACTTATCTTTATGATTGTGCAAATATCTTGGCTTCTGGTTATGTTGAGGTAAAATTGGATACAGTAAATTTGGTGCATTAACATTAAATCTAATAAAAACATTTGTTTCATATTGTATATGGTATTGGGAGGGAGGTGCAAATGGAAACATGGCAGCAAGCAAGCAAAAGACTCATGTCTCACACTGCCAGAACCACCACTGTCAGTCACAATATTTTTCCTGGCTCTCTCTTCTCCTGGCTCTTCCTCTATTACCACTGCCAGACTCACCCCTGTGCCATCATGGTCTTGATATCTCTGCAGAATTTCTCTCTGACTGTTCATACACACCGAGTTTCTGACTGTTAAGCCTGTACGGGCTGGTGGTGACACATTATTGTCTACAGATGACTCCAAATGCATAAGTTCTGCAGGGTCAACGTTGGATGAAATGGGATGAAAAAGTCCCAAAACAGACCTGGCGAGGAGAGCCACAGATGCACTGAGCCAAGGGAGTGCAACTACACCTACCATACAGATTGACTGGAATCCTGCCTTCCACCGATTGGACTAGTGAAAAGAAGAAATTATTTTCTACATACCTGATGAAGGTCAAAGACCAAAAGGTTGTGTATTAAATTAATTCTTTAGCCCGACGAGACAAAGTGTGGGAGTTTTTAAAGCTTTAACTAATAAATTGTACAGGTAATGAACTTGAATGCACTATAAATAGTAGAGAGAAAATAAACCCAGAATAAAAGGAAGATGAAATTACAGCGCACCTAAACACAGCTTACAATAAATTTTAATTATTAAAGCAGATTTATTTCCCTGACATAAAATTTAAGTAATGCAAGTTCTGGAAAAACACAATTTAAAGGCAACATACATTAGCTTGTCAAACTTCATGGGTTGTTATTTAAGCTGAAGTCGGTCGGCCTGTCGTCTTTTTTCCTCGACTTCCACTGTTTGTTTGGTTACACATGGTTTCTTTTTGTGCACCCCACAAAACCTCTATAGCACAACTCCACTCATACGCTAGTTCCCTTCCTTTATAACTGCCATCATACAGTATCGCTTTGTGTGCTTCCTACCTGTGTTGTAGAAGAGGGTGGCGATGAAAGTGCAGTTCTTGAAGAAGGTATTGCTGGAAGTGATGTCCTCAAAGTAGCACTCCTCAAACAGAGAGTCCTCGAACACCATAGATTTCATTTTCAGGTTCATAAACCTGCAAGCAATTACAAACAGGGATGAGGGAAATAGAACACAAAAGGCAAAAAGACAATGAACAGGAGGAAAAAGAAACATAGGTGCAAACAGATAGAAAGCATACTCTTTATACACAAAGGCTGAAACTAGGCTGCCAGATACTCCTTTAGCATACTGTTGTTTGAAATTTAACAACTCAAATCACATGCAGAATCCAGGTTGATAAGGCAAGGTCAAAGAAAATATCAATGCCAGGCTTGTTACACATGAGTAAGGCTGCAGGGCTTTCATCCAGTTAAAGTGATGTTCAGAATAAAACATTTTGAAGTCACATTCATGTTTTCATCTGATTTGTTGTCCACCACAAACTGCTTACACTTCATGAATAAAGTATTGGAGATATGTTAAATATAAAAACTGTCAAAATATCCTCATGCTAAAAGGCATCTGATGGACACGCAGCCTAAATCAAAATGAGTTTACCCTCATTGGACAGACCAACACCAACAAGGAGATGCAGTTAACTCACTTATCGTTGAAGTACTTGCCCTGGCGATGGACCTGGTTTTCCAGGGTGAAGTTAAAGGTCACATGGTCTACTCTCTCCTTGACAAAAACCTTAGTACGTGAGGCGTACTCCTGCTTCTGCAGGTACTTGATCATGTCGGGGAACCACACTGTCAGACCGTAGTAGCTGGAGGAAGACGAGGAGAAAGAGAGAGAAGTTAGGTGTGCTTCTGTCACAAAAATACAACTCTAACAAGCCTACTGAGAAAAACAGATGGCTTTATTAAAGTAGCATGTGAGCAGTGTTACTGTATGCATGAACAGTCCATGGGACACAGACACATCTGCAACAACTTTGCTTTTGCTACTGCTTCTTGCTGCTAGTTGTATATACTCTACGTTGGCACCTTTGGGATTCAAGATCTTTGTGCACTCTTGTTACTGTGCATATGTCAGGTGAATAGCAAAGTTCTGCTGACTGAAATTGCAGTCCAGTAGTAAATGTAATTGAATGCATATGTTTCCAATCATTTCAAAAAGACTGAAACATAAAGATAGAAGTTATTAGATTGCATTCAGCTGTACCCAATAAAGTGCTCAGTGCATGACCCTGAAACTGCATCATTATTCAACCCGATCTTACCTGAAGGACATCGAGAACCACACAGCCATCATCATGTAGGTGGTGCGGCGGTACTCAGGGGAGAACACAGCCTGGAAATTTTTCCACACCTGAAAGAACACACACAGACATGGAGAGGAAAGACAGGGAGGAAAAAAAAAGTACACAGTACATTAGGATAAAAAAAACAGACCAGACATCTCTGAAAACATGTTTCTCTTCATCAGCTGCAAGAAGTGAACACTATGCCCCAGAACTCCTTTCCAGACGTAGAGTAAGCGAACTGAGAGACAAGCCAAAGAGAGATTACACATAAATAACATCTGGGCTGAAAGTTTCGTAAAATTTCATTTGAGCTCTGACTAGAGTTTTTAACGTTCCATTGCAAGCAAAACCTCTGTTGGTCAATTGCTGTTATTAATTGTACTTAATGGTGATTATAATAAAACACTGATTCCCTACAGTAGATGATGATATTCATTTGTGATGTCTTAATGCTGTATATTTCATTTAGAGTCTTTGTTGAGAAGTTATACCCCCATTGCACACTGATGACACACCGTTTCTGAAAGGAGCAGTTCAGCATTTAGAGGAATATGCTCATTCTCCCTCCAGGCAAAGGTTAGATGAACAGATAGATGCCACTCTAATAATACTAATGCCTGGAGACCATTATATCTGTTTCTCAGTGATCTTAGTGTTAATGCTAAGTTTGTCACCTCATGTCTTTATTCAGCACACAGACACAGCAGGGTTTCTCACCTGATGGAAAAGTGTAGTGAGCTTAAGCCTCCATTTCACATACCAGGCGGCACCATCCCCCATGTCCAGCAGTTCATCCATCTGCTTCACTGTTTTGATGGTGGTCACCTGGACACAAAAGTACAGTCCCTTATATTCAATTGAATTGCTGTATTTAATAATTAATGTTATCTAAAAAGGCTTTCATGTTTATTGATACCAGCAAAATTATGTGTACAGATTATTATAAAATAAAATTTAACTACATGCTTGTGAGCAAGTAACTCATGCTTTGCTATGTATGTGATATTGAACAGTAACAGCTTCTAATTCATTTATTACACTTTCTTCACCACAGTTTCATTTGCAAATCTCTGTAAACCTCACTTGCTAGGACATTATTTAAAATGACCTCAGCAGGCAAAGATGTTTCCCTATACAGGCACACTGCACTAAGATCACTGAAAGGCTCCATCCCACTTAAAAATCTAATGCAATAAAAGGCATCTGATCTTCCTGATGTCTCCCCATTAACAATATGATATTAAACGTGGCCAGTTATGATGCATCACTCATTAAATGTAGCAAGAAGAGGTAATATAGTATTTTAATGTTGCCATATTTCAATATAATATCAATGTGAACTCTGCGGCATGAAGCATTAAGAGATTACAGAAGTTTAAAAAAAATCTTTTTGAATGTAATGTATTAATATGTAAATATATGCGGCACAGAGGTAAAACCTGTCAACAGGCAGACGTGTGTGCACTGTGTGATCACATTATCCTCTGCATACAGACAGCGGTGCTGGGATGCAAGGCTGAT
Organism: Monopterus albus; assembly: GCF_001952655.1. NCBI lineage: Eukaryota > Metazoa > Chordata > Actinopteri > Synbranchiformes > Synbranchidae > Monopterus > Monopterus albus. Next base: position 117,899 of record NW_018127981.1, read on the forward strand.
CACTGGTGAGTGTTACTTACAGAGAAGACCCTCTCTGGGTAACCCTTGGCCCTCATGTTGGTGTCATGGACTTGCTTCAAAATCATCCACGCCTCATCATGTTTCCCATTCTGGAAACACAAACCAAATTTACATCTTGGTCAGCGCTCATGTTGTAGTCATTGTAAGGCTGAGTGGCGTTTGATTCAGTCATTAATTAGCTACTTTGTAGAAGTGCAAGACGCTGTGATTTGAGTGACTTTGTGACCAACCTCCAGGTACCAGCGGGGGCTCTCAGGCATGGTGGTGAGTGCACAGATGGCCACCACGGAGGGGAAAGCACACACCAACACAAAGACACGCCAGCTGTGGAACTGATAGGCTGAGCCCATCTGGAAACTCCAGCCTGCATGAGGAGAGAAAGGGGGCAGCTGCAAGACTTGAGTTGCTTCTTCTATTCATATTTTAATGCTCTGGCTGGATGAATTTGACTGTAATGCAAAAACGTTGTTTCTAAATGAACAATATATACTGTATATAATGCGTGTATGTGCACTGCAGTGATTTGTCATATGTGCTTCACTGTGCCAGACCACACTGCTCTCCTTCTATGCAATGAGGCCAAGCTTTTCATTCTGCACAAGTTCAAAAGAAAAACATGCTGAAATGACTTGCTGTGACCTGGACAGTATGCATGTCAAAGGTCTGTGAAGGTGCTTGACACAATGAAAGTTCATGAATGAGAAAGAGCATGCACTCAGTTTATAATATTCAGCAGTTTTTTGTCATGTGATAGTGAAAATAGTACAAGAGTAGCATTTCTGACACACAGACTTGTCTTTGTTGCGGTCACTACAGGATGTCTGAAAACCAAGGGAAACACTGTTTTCGCCATGCTCTGCAGGGTAGGACTTTATTCCATCATCCATCCCATAGTGATGCATCAAATGGAAACAACCATAGCATCTTACAGTATCTCCACATCTTGTGATGTAAAAAGAAATTGATAAAATGATAGACTGTTTAGATAACTGACATGCTAAGTGGTATACATATTGCCTTACACAACGATTTTCTGAATTAGCTATCTGTTTGTTTTCCTCACCGTAGTGTGGGATGATGGCCCAGGCCATGGCGGACGCATAGATACCACCGATCATCCAGAACATGCAGAGCCAGCTCAGATGCTCTCCTCGCTTTTCCTGGGCCAGGAACTCAGAATAATAGGAAAAGACAATGGGGATGGAGCCACCAATACTATGGCATAAAGAGGAAGGTGTGGAGCAAAAGAATAAGGGATCCACATGGAGGAGCAGCAGTTGGTGGGTGATAAGAGCGAGAGAAGGAACAGAGGAACAATGAAAGCAAGAAAGAAGACAATGGTCATTTAAAAAAAATAATGAAAGAAGCCAGTGAAGGAAAAGAGGAGTGAAACAGCAGAGAGTAAGAAAACAATTGAGAGAAGAGTACAAAGAAACAGCAGTAAGAGTATGAAAGCCAGTATGAGACAACTGTGTAGCCTTGTAACTGATTAAGAACAAAGATTAAAGCCTTAAAAGCTGGCAATAATGGCCAAGCTGACTGCAATCAATAGCACCGTATGACCATCACAACAATTTACTATCTGATGGGAGGTGGTGCCGAGAACACCTCCAGGCTCAAAGCCCTGCAATCAGACAGGGGCACTGACTGTTAACACAGTGACTTGGAATGAACTTGGAAAAGGTTAAAGTTCATCACACTGCAACTGGAAACAATATCCATAATGAATAAACCGCTATGCACAGCCTAGGAAACA
>NW_018127981.1:120904-125781 GCF_001952655.1 Monopterus albus
CACACACACACACACACACACACACACACACACACACTGCTCTCTTGCATTCGCTGCCTTATTGACATCCCTGTCAACAGCCTTCAGCCTGCCTGAGTCTACAGTGACACAAGTTATCAGTGAGATCACTCTGAATGAATAAACGGTAAAGAGCTGCTGTTCACTGCCTGGACATTTGGACTTAAATCTCTTCATCAGCTTTCTGTGCTGTGCATAAAAAGCTACTAATTTTACAACAATACTATTAGACACTAACACGGTTTAGTGTTTCACAGCTAGTCAAACTGAATCAGTCAACACACTGAGTCAGTAACACTGGCTTTAGATCAATTTAAGTCACAACTTCTTGTGACATTAATACCTCATTACTGCAGCCAAACACGTGATAAATCGACTGACAAAACAATCTCAGCTCAAGGTCCACTTGTTCCAGAGCTTTAAACCGTGTCTCAGTAGAGCTAAGATTGTTTCCAAGGTCAGGACTGAACTGTCAAGCCAAAATGGAAGAGAAGTCCAAAAAATGCTCACAAAAATGAAAAGTTTGAACCCCTTCACCAAACAACAGGAAATCACTGTTCATTTCCAACATTGTTTTATATTTTTGTAAAAGAATGACCACAATAATTCCCTAACATTTACTAATTGCAACCATGATAACACAGATTCATTTTAATCCAAACCATGATCTTCACCTAAACTTAACCGAGTTGCTCTCATGTCTAAAACTTAAAAAAACCGTAACTGTTATCACATCATAACTCTGATTCATTTATTAAAAGCCAAATGATGTTGTCCTGCTGATGTGCGGGGCAGAAAACACTTTCCAATATTACAGATATTGTTTTAATAAAAAATGCCCACCTGCTACACACCACTATGACTTGCACATCTGTAACAAACTGATCAAACTACCTCCTGTTTAACTGATATAAGTTTGAGTGCAATAATCCTCATTGCGTAGGCCACAGCTCCTTTGTATGTTCCTTTCTAATGACCAGATTGCTGTACACTGCTCTTTACCTCAAAGTACTAGCTATCAAGGAGACTAGCAGCACAACAGACAATAGTGCATGGCAAAAACAACAACAACAAAACAAAAAACAAAAAATACACCAACCCCTGGGTTTATACTGCTAAAGGGTATGGAATGATCCGGACAGTGAAGTCATTATGGGGTCTATTATACAAGAGAACAGAAGAATCACACAACAGATTGGATGGCTCAGTGAAGATAATCCATCATTCAGTCTAATAGGCTAACTGCTGTGATGATAAAGTTCAGCACACTGTTTGAATTAGAATTATACTGATGAGGGAAAAACAGCCAGAGTTAGCATTTAGGATGCATGTTACCGACTCGTGGGTGTGTGACTCATCCCTTATGTCCAATTGTGTTCATCTGTGTAAAGACTGCAGTAATGAATTGAAAAGGAAAGTGACCTTCACTCCCTCGTGTGATTGATTGCAGGAGATTCTTTGTGTGCATATGTTAGCGTGTTTCCATGATCCCAGATGTGCGTGTTTGTGTGCTTCTCACAGAAAGTGTGTGCAGAGTGTATACGTGCACTCTTGAGAAAGTGTTTGAGTCAGTATTTCCATATTCATATATACCCTTACTTTGTGCATGGGTGGGGTGTGCTCTTGTGTTCCAGCTTCACAGGGCACATATCAGCAACAATGATGGCTCAACAGCCATCACCACAAGGCAGCAGCACTGAGGTAGATGAACATACAGACTGACAACAACAGTGACCATGATGGGCCATGCAGCTCTTCTCAGGCCTCCTTATAAAGCTGCAGGCTGTGCTGGCCTGTCACGCTCTCTGCACTCACGCTCTCTGCACTCACTATAGGTGGATCATTATCTCTCCTTCTCTGTCTCCCTCTGTCATATTCAGCTGCATCAGGTCTGTCTATCTGTGTGGCTAAAATGCATTAGCAGCTGTGTTTGGCTCAAGGATAAATGATGTCCCAATTTATCTCATTTATCTGAGTAGGAGTCCAAGATATGTAATAGAGCTTAACTGGTATAACAGACTGTGACTGCAGTTTGGCAAATAAATTAAATAATTAGGAATATAGGAAAACAATGAATGCCTAATTGTGTGAATGTATCTTCTTTTAAATTGTAATCACACGAGTACTTGTAAGTGAAAGGTGTTGCCCTGTGGTGCCCAGTGGAGCTGCAGATTGAAACAGTGAAACCTGGAGACTGGGTGCTACTGAAGGTGATTAAAAGAAAGAACTGGTCCAGTCCAAGGTGGGAAGGTCCATACCAGGTACTGCTCACTACACCTACAGCAGTCAAGATAGTTGAGAGGACATCCTGGATTCATCTGTCCCACTGCAAGCTAGTAAAATCTTTATCCTCATAAAATAGGTGAAGGACAGCTAGTTACACACCATCGCTCCCTGAAGGCGATAAGTCTGATTACAAAGGGGGCTTTTTCCAATAAGGAAGAGTCATCTCAAACTCAGTGAAGAAACCAACGGCCAATAGGAGCATAGGGTGTGACCTAAAATAATGCAGGGACAGATAGAGGAGGATCAGAAAACCAGCTGGGGACTGTTTGGACAAACCCCACCTGTAAAGGTTAGACAGGAGAGCATAACCAGAAACAGGACCACTCGTACCGGCATCTTAATTATATCAACTATAGGAATAGTTGTAGTCTTATTACTTTCCTGGCTCCGTGCTGAAGCACCCCAAGTAGTGATAAAATCAAAAAATAAAAGATACTTTGCAATCCATGAGTATTATAAATATTGTAGGAGAATAATTTGTGACCTATAGATGAAGCAGCGGTGAGCAAGACAGATAAACAAGGAGAAAACCAAAGGGAGGCAGCAATAATGATGACGGGGCTTTATGATGTAAAAGTTCTGATGGGAATTGCAGCTGCTGGACCAAAGGAACAAAGCAGATGTGTGTATGTGTGTGTGGGGCACTGATGTGTATGTATGGGAGAGAGAAAGCTCTCAGATCCTTCTCTGATGTTTTCTCTCTGAGGAACAGTAATTGTGATCCTGTTAGAATCTACAGCCCACAGGGACCAACATGAAGACATCACACAAACATACATGGCTGCTTGTTATTTGCCGCAATGGACCAATGAAGATGCTCCAACCATTGAACAATGTAAATCTCTTTCTTTGCTGTATCCACCAGTAAACAAAGGAGACGTCCCTCCCTTAGTGAACATTTATCCTGGTAATTACGCATGTTTTGTGCGCTCTGATACTGGCAAGAATGTCCACCGCCTGCCGCCTGCCTGGTGTGAGGAGACTGTCGACATCACCAGTGACAATGGTGACTATTCTGCCACCTGGTTTGTGAACCAAACTGTTTCGAGGGCAGACATATGATGGCTCTGCGGAGACGGCCAGTTGAGACCCAGGCTCCCCTCACTGTGGCGTGGTAGCTGTGCCCTGGTGCAGCTGCTGATGCCTTTTCACATATTCTCCTTAAAAGAATACAGGGAGCTGGGGGAGAAGCTGTTATCTGCATCCCACCTACATCGTGAAACCAGGTCTACAGGTGAGCCCAGAGGATCGTTCGACAACAGAGTGTACTTAGATGCAATTGGCGTACCCCGAGGAGTACCTGATGAATTTAAAGATAGAAATCAAATAGCTGCAGGGTTTGAATCTTTTCTTTCCGGGTGGGTCACAGTAAATAAGAATGGGAATTGGATTAACTACTTATACTATAATCAGCAACGCTTTGTGAATCATACCAGAGATGCAATTAGAGGCATAGCAGAACAGCTGGGCCCAACATCTCTCATGTCATGGCAAAACAGGATAGCCCTAGATATGTTGTTAGCTGAGAAAGGAGGAGTATGCAAAATGTTTGGCATGTTTTGTTGTACTTTTATACCTAACAACACTTCCCTAGATGGCAGCATCACCAAGGCCCTTGAAGGACTAACGGCTCTATCTGAGGAGCTGGCTGTGAACTCAGCATCAACAACCCCTTCGCCAATCTCCTGGAATCCTGGTTCAGAAAGTGGAGTGGTCTGGTCGCTTCTGGGTTGATCTCTCTGTCCGTAGCTGCAGCTCTGCTGGTCGTGTGTGGCTGCTGCTGCATTCCCTGCCTGTCTGGATTTGGCTCTCACATGAACACAGTGTTAGGTATTTTTAGTCAAGACGTGGAGAAAGGAGAAGACGACCACTATGAACCGGACGATTGGGGTTGAAAAGAGACTGACCCAAGTCTAATCTGAGTGAACCACGTATGACTTGTTTTAATGAAAACCTGAAAGGGAGAGTTTAAACAATGAAGATCCTGGGAGGAACAAGTTTAGGAATTATGTTGTTAATAAAGTGATTCTAGAAAGTTTAAACAGGAGGGAAATGTCATGAAAATTACATTATTAAGTATGTTTTAAACTGTGTTCTAATCAATATATTAACCAACATGTTATTCAATGGATTTTAAGCTTTCAGAACAGACTACAGATCACAGGGACCTGTGAGAGGGACCGGGGACACGTCACAGTTTGACATTCCTGTGTAGTATGGGGCTAGCCCAACCGAAGAGATAAATGTATAGGCCTGGTTTGGTTCAGGGTCTTTCATCTTTCATCTGCCTGCGAGCAGTTTGGAGGTGCAAGATACCTGAGCGTGTAATGTGTTATGGTAGCCCCCCTCACCAGGAGGGTGAGGGAGGACTGAGGTTGGACTCAAGTGTGCAGACCCAGGTGCTAGGGGAAAAAAACATGTTGGTTGCTGGTTACAAAAGAACACAAAGTATCAAAAGAACATAACAAAGTCCAAGTATATAAAATCGCTAATTACTGGAATGCAACACAGCTGAGGTGCAGAGCCCACAGGATCAAGAGAATAGAGGAGAGAAAGACGGAGGAGAGGCAGGG
>NW_018127981.1:128253-130130 GCF_001952655.1 Monopterus albus
AGAACTTCAACATGAAAATAGGTTTCTCCACAAAGAAAGAGTGGGCCTACATCATATAATTGAAGGTCTTAAGGAACTCACACAGGCCAAAGCAAAGAAAAGTCATCATCTCCTCACAGAGAAACAGGACCTGTTCAATAAAAGTGCGGCTCTAAAGGCAGAGTTGCAGGCCCACAAAAAGTACAGGGAAGAAATGGACCAACTGAAAATGAATATCAAGCGCATAAAGAACAAGAAAAAACAGGAACTTCAGCGTGAAAGTGAAATTTTCCTTAAAGAAAGACTCGGCCTATATGATAAAATGGAAGAGCTTAAGAAACACACACAGGCCAAAGAAGAGGAATGTCAACATCTCTTCAAAGAGAAACTGGGCCTGTACAATGAAAATGAGGCTCTAAAGGCAGAGTTGCAGGCCCACAAAAAGTACAGGGAAGAGATGTCCATGCTCCATAAGCAAAGGAGTGACAAGCTGCTGATCATGTCCAAAGATAGAGCAATGGACAACATGCAGCAGGAAACAGAGAGTGTGACAAATAAGGTTCAGGAGCCAACTAACAACAGTGGTGTGCTGAGCATCCCTCAAGCTGAATTGCAATGTGCAAACATTCTTCTGCAACTTAGGTTTGACCTCCTCAGCAATAATTGCAAACTTCAGCAAGAAATGGACCAACTGAAAATGAACATCAAGTTCTCAAAGAACAAGGAAAAACGGGAACTTCAATATGAAAATTACTTTCTCCATAAACAAAGAGTGGGCCTATATGATATAATTGAAGAGTTTAAGAAACTCGCACAGGCCAAAGAAGAGGAATGTCAACATCTCATCAAAGAGAAACAGGACCTGTACAATAAAGTTGTGGCTCTAAAGACAGAGATGCAGGCCCACCAGAAGTACAAGAAACAAATGGACCAACTGAAAAAGAACATCAAGCGCTCGGGGAACAAGGAAAAACAGGAACTTCAACATGAAAATGACTTTTTCCATAAAGAAAGAGTGGGTCTATATGATACAGTTGAAGATCTTAAGAAACTTGCACAGGTAAAAGAAGAGGAATGTCAACATCTCTTCAAAGAGAAACTGGGCCTGTACAATGAAAATGAGGCTCTAAAGGCAGAGTTGCAGGCCCATGAAAAGTACATGGAAGAGATGTCCATGCTCCATAACCAAAGGAGTAAAGAGCTGCTGATCATGTCCAAGGATAGAGCAATGGACAACATGCAGCAGGGAACAGAGAGTGTGACAAATAAGGTTCAGGAGCTAACTAACAGCTTGAAGGATGTTCAGCACACCACTGTTGATTTGCAACATGCAAACATTCTTCTGCAACAAGATAATGAAAAGCTACAGACAGAGCTTAGGAGGTTGGAAAATGAAACAGAAAGCATGAGAGAGGAAATCAAGACCCTGAACGACGAGCTCCATCAGGCCAGGGACAGTCATAAAACAGCAGTGATGTCAGACACAGGGGCACAATACAAACAGTAGGATATATGCAACAAAATACAGCCCCAACACACGTCCCGGAGCTTCCCACTGTGGAGATATGAAGAAAATCACGAGGAGCCAGTGCTGTCAGACAAGAGGACTTTAAATGAACTAAATCAGGGAGCACTTCAGGGTGTAGCAGTCAGACACAGGGGCACAATACAAACAGTAGGATATATGCAACAAAATACAGCCCCAACACACGTCCCGGAGCTTCCCACTGTGGAGATATGAAGAAAATCACGAGGAGCCAGTGCTGTCAGACAAGAGGACTTTAAATGAACTAAATCAGGGAGCACTTCAGGGTGTAGCAGTGTGAGCTCACAGCTAACAGACAAGGGTTTGACTCTCTGTCCTGACTGTGAGCTTGCAACCACTGTGGTGCTGGGGG
>NW_018127981.1:131656-159049 GCF_001952655.1 Monopterus albus
ACGGGCCGGTGCCTGTCGTGGTGGCACCCAGACTATATTAAATGCATTTTGCTCTGTGAAATAATTGTCCTGTTGTTGGAGTTTATTTGGAATGCTGTTTTTAATGGTTTTCTGGCTTTTGATACAGTATGAGATGTTCAGCATTTAAATGTTTCATATTTATTTACTATGACTTCCAGTGCATTCCTATATCTATCAACATGCATTCCTATATCTATCAACATGTTGCAGAGCACGTGCAGTGTACAAAAAAAATTATAATTTTCACTTCCATTCGTTATTCATATGATATATGAGATACTTTAAAAGTTTTTTTTATACGAGTTTTAACAAAATAAGAGATGTACAGAAAGAACAAGCGAAGGGCCAACAGAAGGAGAAGCTAGAGAAGCAGTCTCCAGACAGATGAGCACCTCAGCACTGTGGATAGGAAGTGGGAGAAGGGAGGATGGACAGAGAGAGAGAGAAAAAGGAAGGGAGGACAGTGGTCAGTCTGTGCTGTGACAGAACTCCCAAAGGCTCCGGAGTCGTGCATCTGTGCCTGTGTGTGAATGAACATGGAAAGAAAAAGTATGTGTGTGTCACTCCAGGGTTGTGTGTCTGTGTACATGGGTGAGGGAGGGAGCACGGCAGGGGGCCGCTAATAATAGCCGAGCTCCCCTTTCTGCCAGAGTGCACATGCAGGGCTTTTTGAATGAGCTGGTGGCTGAGGCTCTTCAACACTGGAGGAGAGTGCAGCCTCTCATCAGCTGGCTCGGCCACTCCTCACTGCTCACCCTTGAAAGCTAAAGACATGCATGATATGGTTTTACAGCAGCAGTTTTCACCCTGTGACAGTGAGATAAACATACTGCCAAAGGGTGGAAAAGGCTGTTTGGTTGAGCTGCTAGTTGCAAACCAGCTCTATTTGAACAACAGTCATCCTCAGTTCACTGTCAGTGGCGGGGCAACCCTCACTTTAAAGCCTCAAGCAAGAAAAAAAAAAATCTCTGTGGTTGTTGTTTGTGTGGTACTTGAATGTCTTTCTCAAAAACATACCTAACCGATGCATGATCAAAATAACTGTATTCGAGGGACTCCTTGGCATTATGCTTATCCAGCACTTTTTCAGAATGCCCCACCTAGTGTGGCAGAGCTGCTGCATGTAACAAACCCAATTTCTTGTTCCTGTTATAACAAATCCACCACACTGCAGTTACAACCTCTGCAGCTTCACAGCAAGGGCAAATCAATGACAGTCACTCTGCAGTGGTGGAGAGCAACTAAGTACATTTACTCAAGTACTGTACTTAAGTACAATTTTGAGGTGTTTGTACTTTGATTTGATTTATTCTTTCAAGCATGTAAAAACAGTTGATATGACAACACACATAATTTTACACATAATCCAATATCAATTTGCTTATATCTAGTACATGCTTGAATGGAGTAGGAAGAAGTCAGACTCATCCAGTCCTACCCCCTGACATCATCTTACCATCATTGGTTTGCAAGCAGTAAATGATTCACTTCTACCCACACAAGTATTATACTAAAAAAAAGATTATAACAGTGTTAACATTCTTACATAATTACATTCTTAAATAATTCTCTTCTACCCACACAATATACTAAAGAATTATTACAAAGTGTTAACATTCATACACCACACCCACAATGTTCCATCTAATTAATCATTGAGCCTGTTCTTGCATATATCTTGATTGACACATACCTTTATATTTATGTTTAAACTCGTCAATTCTATTACTATTTTTTATGTCTACACTTAAATTATTCCATAGTTTTACCCCACTTATAGAAATACAAAATCTTTTTTTGGTTGTACGTATAGCATGAATTTTTAAATTTACCAAATAGTGTACTTTTTATTCCACTATGTTTATTTGATAACATTAGTTACTTTTCAGAATCAAATTATCAAAAGAAAATACAGTATAATCTTTAGACATTATTGATCTCCTGTAGAAAATTCACAAGCTTCTCAGCAGTACTAATTTAATTAATATTTCTACTTTAACTTAAGTAAAAATTTGGCTTGTTATCTGCTTTACTGGAAGACAAATGACTCATAATTCATCTGCTGTGTTTTACAGCTGTTTTAATATTGCCAGGTGGTGAATATAAACATGCCACTGCAAACAAATTTGGCTTTAAATAGCTCAGCAGGTAGTGTCCCATAGGGTGTAGTGGATTTTTATAGCTTTTTCACTGCAAACACATAGCTGCTGTGACCTAAGATGACACCATGTGACTGCGTGAGACTGAGAATAATGACTTTAAAAGGCTATTTTGCTAAAACGAGGGGAACTACAGAGTCAAATGATTCATATCTATAGGTCACTCAGTATTAGACCTATTTTACATCATTTGATGCACTGTTAATATTACTGCAATAGATACAAACACACATCATGAGTACAACAGATGCAAATTGTCACATATGGGAACTCGCACAGCTCAATAACCACTTACAAAAGCATGGATGCCTGCCAAATGTACCTGTGTACTTTATATGCACACACTCCTATTTTCCCACCAAGGGGTTATTATTACACAACAATAGGAGTAGTCTGTTAAAAAGGTGTGCCTGTTACTGTCGCACATGCAAACACAGAAACAGAAATAAATGGATTAAGGCCCACATGACCATGGCACTAACCCTCCCCCACAGCTGATGCAGTGATGCAGCTAATTGACCAGCACCAGACAGGGCGCGGTTAAAAAATTGTAAATCTAAGCTTTCACAATGCACGAGCAAACTGTGACCTCTTAGAAAAACCAGTAGGAGCTGATGATGGGAAATAAGGTCACACAAAAGCCACTCTTATGACAAATGCTATTCAACATGATTCATTCAGCCAAAACCGGTGCTGAATCCATGATGTCCATTTTCAAATCTGCAGGGAAATGATGTTCATCGCAGTGGCAGCTGTAAAGTACAGTTGAACAGTCAAAACCCTGAGTGTGCTGGAAGTGATGTACTGTAATTAGAGTTCATCTAATTCATCAAAATTAAATAATGCCACTGAACGTTTGAGTCCACGTCCAGCTACTGCAGTCTAAGTAACTAATATCTGGATTCATTCAGCTCCTCAGACCTTTGATCTAATTTTCTGTTTTCATCTCTTTGATTTGTTTCATTAAATGTGGATTCAGCTGCATTTTTGGTTCAGCAAAACTAAATGCATACCAAACCCAATGTAACTCAACTGTATTTTGAATTTAACTACATACAAAACTTAGACTAGAGACTATTTTATTATTTATATTAACCAGATTTTAGCTCTAGATGTGTTTAGTGAGACATACAGTGCATCCTACATTTTCCAGAAACAAAAACAATATCTCTCTGTTTATGGAAGATCTTTAGTTTTGTATCTCCTTACAGGTGTGACAACATATATACTTTATATTTAAGTTGTTTGCATAAACTAAACAGTACATTTGAATTTGTCCTAGTTGAGTGGCCATCGACAGATGGTGAGGCAGGTTTGGATGCCCATTGGACATTGACCCTCAGGATAGAAGTGATCATGAGGTCTTTACAGCATACAGAAACACGGACACAGTGACAGAGATGCAGCGTATACTACCATTTGTGGAGGCAAGCAACTGGTTGAGAAACCTTCCTACTCAGACATGCACACAGTGCAGTGAGGACACAGCTGAATGAAAGCAAAGAACATTGTGTTTGCATTGGTTGAGGGTTCAGTTTAAAATTCTGCTGCTGTTCAGAAGCTGTGAGAGCAGTTGAATCTTAAATATGTGTGGTTCCTCTGCCAAGGAGACTCTAGAAAAGCTATTACTGGGGGATAAGCTGCAAAGGTAATGGCTAAGATAAGACAGATAAGATGTGAAGCACTGGCATAAACTCCAAAAGGAGGTGCAGGGATGAAAATAAACAGAAGACAGTGGATGAATGGAAAGAAAATAGCTGCTCAGACTGCATTCAAACAGTGGAGTTCTCATGTGTGTAATCCCTCCTCCATGTGATCAAACATGTTAACATTTGTTCTGTTTGAAAGCAAAAGAGTGATGTCTGGAAATCTTACCCAGCATGCCCTTGTTGGGCTCAGATAGACACATGTCCTTCTCTGCACTAGGCAGCACAAAGCCAACCACAAAGATCTCCACACCGTCTGCCATCAGCGCCAGCCCCAGGACAAAGTAGAGCATCCACTGGAACTTCCCATGGCCACACTCCTGCAGGATGGTCTCATACTGCTGAGCCAGCTCCTCCTGGTCTTTCTTCCTCTCGCCCTCGTAGGCAGACAGATCCCTGAACTGCTGAGCCTGAGCAACCGTGCTATCCATACCACCAGCTTTGTCCGAGTCTGCCCTTGGGATGCCCTGGTACTCGCCTTCATAGATCTCATCATCTTCATCGTGTCCTTCAGTAGAGTCACTGTGACCTTCATCATCATTGGCCCGACTGTCATTGCGGTAATATCCACTGTCATTACTTGGCACACTGGCATAGTCATCATCATCATCTTCCTCTTCAAAGCGCCTATAGGAACGCTTGGTGTACTCATCTGCCATTTTGTCTACGCCGCGGCCCACCTTCTTGCCTACCCGCTTCTTGGCCACTTTGGCAATGTCCTTGGCACCACGTATGAAATCTGAGCGGCCGTCTCTGTAGCGCCCGTCGTCATCCATCTTGGGTGTGTTGGTAGTCAACCTTTGCTAGGAACAGAAAGTATCAGGAGCGGCTCAAGCACATGAGTGTGCAATTGGGATTTCTTTTAGCAGATGAATTCAGCACCGCGGACAGCTCCCTGCTCCGCTGCACTGTTGCTGTCGGAGTCTGGCCAGCGTGCGCTCAGATACCAAACCCTGTGTGAAGAAAAAAAGTTGGTGTTAGTGTGATTCATCACACCGGCAGTGTAGTGTGAAAGAAGCACCCATTGTAAGCACATTTTTAAACAATCTACATGAGATCCAATTGATACTCAAACTACACGCTATTGGCATTGATATGGTGTTGGCACATTACTGTAATTATAAGACATGACATCTGAGAATAGGAACTCAGTGGCCTATACTGACTGAGATGACAGTAGTCATCTCATAGCTCACTGCTCAGCCCAGCATAAATCCCAGTGCGGCGTTTAGAGTGTCACATCACAGAGCCAACATATAATGGACCATTTTGTGACACAGACATCTATAATTAATAAGCAGGGCATCAATGCGGTGCAGTATTGGTCGTTGTACAGTATATTGATGATGCTGTCACTGCTAGGATGAAAGAAGCTCACTGAAAAGACTCATGACAATCTGTGAATTCAGACTAATCTTAAAAATCACATACTTCCTCCTGGGAAGCCAGAAAATAACGAGAGGCTATCTCAGTGGTCTGAACAGTGAAATATGAGAAACATGTCTTAGTCAGAAAGTCACTTTCAGCTTTTCCCGTTTAGGGGTTGCCACAGCGAATCGTCCCACTGACGACTCGCATGTTGACATTTGGCATGTGTTTTACGCCGGATGCCCTTCCTGACGTAACCCTGATTTGAACCCCGGGCCACAGCGGCAAGAGCGCTGTGCCTTAACCACTATCCTACCAGGGACGGCTGTAGAAACATGTCTTAGTAATTATAAAAGACATATTTTTCAAGTACGAAAACACTAAACTTTGTGTTTTAAAAGCTCTGAGTGATGAAATCTATGAAACATTCACTGTACTACTAGTTGGTCTTGTAGTATTACTTCTGATCCAAAGATTAAAATCTCTACTTTCTTGAACTACTTCAGCTTCACTCTTTCTGCTCTTCCATCCTAGGGCATCCTCTCTTCTGCACCTGCAACCACTGTCATTTCTCAAGTGCTGTCTCCATTTCCATATCTCTTTAATCATGCTGCATGTACTTAGGCCACATCAAGAAGAGAAAAGAACACTGCAGAACAGAAGAGAAAAGGCCGTCTTGAATCTGTCAGCAGGCCTCCCCGTTCTTTTCCTTGTCGCCCCGGTCACTGTGATGCAGCCCTTGTTTGTCTTGCTAACGGGGACATGCTGTGCCAAGTAAAAGGCTGGAAGCATTACAAATGAGAAAACAATCTCAGCAGGGAAAACCTCATTACCATAAGTGTTTCAGTGACCATCTGACATACTATCAATTGTTCATATTATACTGTAGCTTTGATCCATGTATAGCATCATTACATGAATAATGTAGTTAAGATTAGCAGCCCAAACAGCAGACAAATTACATTAGATATGTAGCTACAGAAAATTTGTTTTGCTTAGCATAAAGACTGGAAACAGGGAGAAACAGCTCCCTGGCTCTGAACCAAGCAAAAATAAACCTGCCTACTAGCATCTTTAAGATTGGTAATGAACACGTTATATTACATTTGTGTATAACAGACATGCAAAAATGACACGCTGTAGTTTTATGGGGAGTTGTGTGTTGTAGCAATTCTGTGGCTAAGCTAATTGTCTCATGGGTCCAGCTTCATGCCTAACAGATGTACATGTACAGTATTAACCTTCTCATCTATCTCAGCAAGAAAGCAAATGACTGTTTCCTAAAAATCAAACTAGTCTTTTAAAAATTAACAATATGCATGTTTACACCACAAATGCACTGTAGTTACTTTCTTCAGACTTTTCTATGTTTTCCTACAAAACCCCTTTTTATTTTACAAATTTAGGCAAAGCTCTCAAAAAGTTAATGTTCTCTAAACAGATTGTTGTATAAAAGCAGACAAATTACTGTAGTATTTAAATTAGGAGTGATTAGGAGTTAAAAAAATATAGACTAGGTCTGGCCGAGCGTTTGGTAAATGGTCTTATATTTGTATAGCGCCTTTCTATGCTTTTACAGCACACTCAAAGCACTTTCACACTATTTGGCCATTCACCCATTCGCACTCCCAAACATTCACACACCAGTGACATCACCGGGTTCAGTGTCTTGCTGAAGGACACTTCGACATGTTGACTGGACAAGCCGGGAATCGAACCGCTAATCCTTCGGTTAGGAAACGACCCGCTCTACCTCCTGAGCCACAGCCGCCCCGTTTGATGCCATCTTTTGATAAACGATATTTAACAAGCTATGCCTGGACAATCACCATACAGAGGTTTAGTGAATAGTCATTTCACAGCCGCAGAACTTCATCCAATTGCTCTCCTTCCATTTCACTTTTTGTATTTCTGCATTTGTCCTGGTGTGCTGTATTTATTCAGTCTGAATCATAAAGGTTCAGTAATGGCCTTTCATGTTGTCATAAGGATAAAACAGACATTTTGTTTCCCAGTAAACTACAATGCATGACATCAAGCTTAGCGTCATACTGTTTTCAGACTGCCCTAACAATGTAGCAATCAATAAATCAATGAGCCATGTAATTAATATGAGGAACAATGGAGGAGTGTTAATTACACTGGGTAAGTGCCAAAATAACCCTGGTGCCACTATAATTATTAACATTCCTGTTCATTAATAGGATGTTCAAACTGCTTATAAAAGTGTACATCAACACAACAACAGCAGATGTAATCAGATGAGAGAGGGGAGGGACGGCAGGCTTTGAGAAGTCAGGAGGGAGGGAATCTTTGAAAGCTCAGGGGTGTTGAACAGACACACACACACACACACACACACTACTGCCACATGCTCCAGAGGTCTGCTGGGACAACTGAGTCTCTAACAACGCGCTTGCTGAAAGCCAGCTAAGGTAAAACCCAAGAAGAATGGGGGTAGGGTTCGTTAGTGGTCCCATCTGATCCCTTTTCACTCAGGTCGTCAGGCCTGGGACAGAAGATGATAAAAACATAAACATGCTTCATCTGATAATATGTAATGTTGCAGCTTTTATGCAACCAGATTAAAAAAGGTTTAGAAACTAAGGATTCAGGGTGGCATGGTGGGGCAGTGGATAGCACGCAGTATTTTTTCGGTGTGGCTAATGTAATGTGTGACTAATGGCTAGTGTAGCTAACCCTAGTGCACATCAGGGTCCACAAGAGATCGGTCAAGAAAACCAGTCTGGTCTAAACCATAGGAGGCTTTTAATATCATGATCCATTGTTCAATTTTCCGATGCTTAATGTCACATTTTGGGATCTTGATATATTGTTCCACGATGCATTTCAAAAGTTTTTAATTACATTTACAGAATTAAATTTCAGATTATTTAAGAAATGAACATGAATGCTCAGAATTACATAATAAATAAGGAAGTTAAAATCCTTTTTTTGGTTCCTGAACACTGAGTGATGACAGAAACAAGAGTCTGCACTTAGACACACCACACGCTGAGCTACACTACATGCTGACATGCTCATAAGCAGGTATAGTGTTGGGTATCTTAGATTATGGCTGGGGCCATATAGGAATATGGGGGCATGTTTTGCAAATATTTAGTCATAGACCAAAGTATTTGACAAATTTAACCAAGTATGAAAAATTAATACATCTCCAAGAGGTATGGTTTCTAATGGGGACATAAATGTGCCCATCAGATGTGTCACAGTTTGCTAGTATAGACAGGATGGTTGTGAACATCCTGTCTATACTAGCAAACTGTGACATTCCCATGTGGTGGTGCTAAAGAAAAAAAGTCACTAAAATTAGTTGACTTCATCCTCTGATGAATGACAAAATGTTATGGCAATCCATCTAATAGTTGTTGAGATATCTGAGAGTGGATCAAATGAACCAGCTGACAGGTGACACTGCCATCTCTGCACATCATTTCCCAGGGTTTATTGCCATTTGGGGTCGGATTACCTCAAATAAGCTGATCAGCAGACAAAAAACACCACACTACTCACAGAAAGTCAGCCATTTCATATTACTTCTGAACTACATCAGTGACCTGTATGCAAAGGTTAAAAAACACATAAGCTTCAGGCCGAACTACAGGAACAAGCAGCCGAGGACAAATTGATTTCTTGCGTGCATCAGTGGGAGCCGACTGCTTCAGGGGAATTCTTGTTTAATGGTTCAGTTTAAACTGAGGGCTATAAAGATATCTGTTGCTAGAGAGACTTCACTTTGGCTTTTCAGGCTCACAAACATCCCTCAGGCCACAGGCTTCAGGCAGATTTGGACAGAAACATGGTGATCAAGCTGGACTCAAATTATTCAGACCACAGTAAAGTTCTATATATGTATATACAAATATTTTTACCAGACATTTAGTGGTCCATCCACAAGTTTTATTAAAGGTTTGTTTCAGCAGCTTCTCACTCTGATGGGAAGCATCACACCATGAGCAAATGTGGAAGACATTTGGTGCTTTGCCATCAACCTGATCTCATCCTATGAAGTGCTCATTTTTGATTTTGATTGCATGTTTGTGTTAACTGACTGACCTTTCTTGGAGCTGCAGCCAGGAGATTCAGCCATGTGCCAGTCAAAATGCGCTTATATGAGATTAACATTGTCTTAACTATAAATCGACAGCATGCAGGTAAAAGTCTCAGTAGGTGGCGTAGACCAGAACTGAGCTAAGATAAGAACAGGGTTGGTTTTAACTGCACATTTCGTTGCACTCGTGCATTTGCACCCAGACTATTTTGGGACAGGACATTCTTGTCAATCACTACATATATTACAGCACATGTTCATACTCGTGTAACCTTTCCATAATAATGACAATTCATGAAGCCCCTCCACAGAGCTAGCATCCCATTGGCAGAAAGTGTACGGTAAAGGTCAAACTGCTTTAGTTTCTATCTCATTAGTTTCAATAATAAACCTCCAACTTCTCCCATGAGAGAAGAGACTGCTCCATTAGAAATAAACTGGTTGTGCTTCTCACTCAGCTTCACCTGCTGCAGAAAATTGGATTTCATGGCTCAGAAACAACTCCCATGAGAGCAGGAAGTGCTAGACTCCAGCCTTTAAATTCATGGGCGACAACACTGGAAGACAATATGTCCATGTTTGGTTCCCTATAGTCTGTGGCTCAGTAAAACCTGTTTCATCTATTCATAAATACATTTAACAGAATGGAGAACCAGACATGGGAGTGGTGTAGTTGAGTACATTTAAATGTTAATTCATACTTCACAAATAGTTGGCAACACTGAAAATACTATGCAGAAAGAATTAATTCATCCAGAACAGCAGCAGCCCACAAAAATAAATGCCTAGCTACACCAGTTCTGACATTTACCCAGCAAACACTGCTGCCATCAAAGACAATAATTTTTAGGCAACAGAAGCAGGTTTTACAACCATGTACATGAGTTGTACAGTATATGGAGAACAAGTAAAAGGGCCAGATGGAGCCAGTCACAGCTGGGCGAGAGGCAGGGTACACCCTCGGTCCATCACAGGACTTACACAGGCACAATCGCTAGTCACATTCACACCTAGGGCGATTTAGAGCCACCCGTCAACCTAACCCGCACGTCTGTGGACTGTATGATGAAGGTGGAGTACTCGGAGAGAACCCACATAGGCACAGGGAGAACATGCAGAACCCAGAACCACTGCACCACATGATCATTCCTTCTGTAAAATGCACACTGTATGTGTCATTATGATATATACATAATATCATGCCACTCAAATATCTCTTTCTAAGGAGTCGGATGATTGCTCGATCCTCTTGTCACTAAGGTCACGACCTTTGTATCTGGAGACTGTTGAGGCCCTTCTGAATGCACTGATGCAGTCCATCACCATCTGATTAGCCTTTCAGAACCCAAAGATACTGAAATGAGAGTGGGCATTGACTCTGTCTATGAATGACAAATACTTTACTGAGGGTTACAGGGCAGTTGAAGCTGTTCTCTCACTACAGCATTGACTTTACAAAAACAAATTTACTTTATGTGGGTGATGCCTTTGTATACAACTGGCCTGCAATGTCAGCTAAGTGCTTCTTGGAGTAACAAAATTGTAACTACTCCAGTCGAGGGAGGACCAAGCAAAATCCCTGGCTGCTGTTTACTGTATGTGCTGATGCAAGATATACAGTATGTTAGGTAATCCCATTTTCTTCCAGTGAGCAGAGAAGATGCCAGAGGGATGGGAAGCAAGTCACCCACACCCAACTCACTAATACACGAGCAGCACACACTGTGGCAAGCTAAAAGCATGACAAAGGATAAGGAGGCAAACACACAGGAGGCAAATGACTCATGATGACAGTTTTCCAGATTGACAATGAGACAAAAAAAAAAGAAGGTTGGAACAGTGATTTTAGTGTTTGATGTGTCTATGTTTTGATGGCAAAATTAGCTGCCAAATTTACTGTCAGCAGTTGGTTATAGAGAAAACTGACTGAGTTTTATTTTTGTTGAAATTTAAAGGGTCAGTTTAAACAAATAAAAACCATATTTCTTCTTCTGTCACTGTGAGAAAATCTAAATTGGCATTTGGGTGAAATTAGCCTTTAAAATAAGGGTTTGGGTTTCTCTCTGTCTATAGAGGAGTGTTTATTTCATATTATCCTGAAAAGTGCAGGCAGCCAGCAACAGTTAAGGCACAGAAGAACCAGTAGTTTTACAAATAATGCCAACAGTACAACTCAGTAGTTTGCAGCTTCATTGATCTTCTGTGGTCTGACTCTTCAATAGATCTGTGCATTGGGAACATTTAATTTGCGAACAGTCTGCCCACATCTCAACTGTTTACGTCACAGAGGAGCACTGGTGATTTCTTTTTTCAGCACCAGTGAACAAGCACCATTCACAACTCACAATGAGCATTTAACAGCTGCTCTTTACTACACTTTTGAAACTCAAATAGTGTCTGCTAAACCAAGCTGCTGTAATGAGTGTAAATGTGCCAAATGTTTAAGGGCCTTTATCAAAAAAATAAAGCAACAGGCACACCAAGATGAGTACATGGTGCAAGCAGCAACAACCATTAACAAGAAAAAAAATGGGGCTTTTAGAGAAGGTGGTCTTAGTCCTGAGGAACATACAAAAAGTGCTCACAGCAAACTACTAGAGGACCTAGAAAACACTAGGCTAAACAATGAAACAAACTAGACAACCACAATCAGAAGTCAACACGAGACAGGGGAAAGCGCATGCACATGAAAGTCAGTCCGTTACAGAGAATACAAGAAGCACTAGGAACAAAGTCCCATGAGGAGACAGATGTTAACAGAAGAGGCTGGGGCAGGTGAGAGTGGCATGAGACCAGAAGTTGCTACAAAACAAAAGTTTAATATAGGAAATGGCCAGGAATCATGACAATAATATGGGATGTGTTTATCAGAACACACAAAAATGATATTTTTACTTAATGCCTCTAAAAGGTGAAACAGCCTGTGAAGTGTTTCTGTAGCTCTCAGAGCACTGATGTAGCTCATTTCCATATGAATTTCTCACATCAGAGATAGTGACATTCCTGGTGTGCACATGGAGGCCGGTTGGAGCACAGCTGGAGGAACAGCAGTGTGAGATGAACCATCGGTGGAAACGAAACCAGGATCAAACAGGGCTAAACACACTCAGCTAAAGTTGCCTCCAGTGAACAGCTCTTGCTGCCAAGATGAGTCATTCCTGTCTCCAAATATACCCTCAGCTTTCATCAACACACAACTCCATGCAAAACACAAAACACTGATAAAATGCCTGTTGTATTTTTCAAAAGTATAAGATCACGTCTTTCTTTTCTTTTGCTGAGTAACACTAAAACCAAATCGTCACGATTTAGAACCTGGAATCAATAAATGAATGCTAGAACAAATCTGCATTATCAAAACAGGTGATCATCTTTATATTGACTGTATCAACCTTCCTCTTCATCACACAGACACATCCAGTGAAGTCAGCACTACTTTGCCTCATGTTTCTTTTTTATGATTTAATTGTTGGGACATTTTTGCTTTTATTAGATACATGCAAGTGATTCGCTGAGAGGCGAGCAGGGAATGGGGGAACAGATGGGGAGACCCGTGATAAAGGTTGGTGGTTGGGCTGCATTGTAATGAAACCATTCAACTACCCGGGCGCCCCCATCTGCTTCGTTTCTGGGTAAAAAATGGTTAAGGTTTATAAGAATATTTTTCCAGTTTCAATGATAATCACTTTTATTGGCCAAGTATGTTACACACAAGGAATCTGTCTTTGGTACAGAACCAAGGCAGCGCTTTGCGACACCAACTCACACACCGATGGTGGTACTGTACCTGCAAGGTGCTGCTCTGGCCACCGGGAGCAACTTGGGTTTCGGTGTTATGCTCAAGCGCACTTCAACATGTGGACTGGAGAGAATGGGAATTGAACCGCTGACCTTCTAGCTGGGGAACAACGGTATGCATCATGACAAATCCAACATCAAGATAAACGTCATGATACAAATCTATCAGTTAATTATCACCCACTGCACACAGACTAAATTACACACGTGTAGTTTTGTGCTATTGCTCCAGTCTTTTTCATTGAAACAGTGATTTAAATCTCGATGCTCATTTTACAGCACAGATGCTGTAGGTAGGGAGTGTGACGACAAGCATGGGTGACTGAAAGTGTTTGCATTTTAGGGAGTGTGACGAGCATGGGTGACTGAAAGTGTTTGCATTTGTGCAACAGTGAGTGATTGATGCATCGTGTGTGTGTGTGTGAGACATTTTGGCCGGTCCTCACCTTCTGAAACATCTTTTTCAGGGTTAAGACTTGGTTTTAGGGTTCAGTTTAGAACTAGGGTAAGGTATTTAGTTCTGATGGTTAATGTTAGGGTAAGGGGTTAGGGAATGATATCAATGTGTATGCTCACAAAGAACTACGTGAGTGTGTGTGTGAGTGTGAGAGAGAGATGTAGGAATGATTAGGTCGGTAGTGGATCCTGAGAGCTGCAGATGGCCGTTAATATCATGCAGCACTGAATTTATTTCTCTTGACATCCTTGATTTCACTCTGACACACGCAGTGAAGTTTCTCAGCTGATAGACCGTCCCCGACGCTCAGCACAGACCTGATCAAGATGACACGCTGATAAACAGAAAAAAAGAGGCTCTGTAGAGAAGGGATGTGTCCCTGACTGAAATATGATGAATTCACTCCTGAAACACTGCATATCCATTTTAACAAAACACACAATCTGCTAAATTAGATTAGATCTGTATAATATTCAGTATCTTTCAGAATGTTGTGTTAGGAGTATTGTTACTTTCAAAGATACAAACTGGACCATATGTTTCAAATTAGATTCTGAATCTTTTCTCCAAACCCTATGTTGATACATCAGTCTAGTGCACAGCTTTACACATAGTTTCTTAGCAACAACAAACACCATAACTATCATGCTGAGAGATGAAGTTATTGTCCCTTCTGAAGTCAAACGTATACATATTGTGGCTAAGCCTGTGACTCACACACGATAACTGCTTAGCATTGCTTAGGCTTTTAATACGGTCTCACATGCCACTGAAAACCAACAGATGAAGATGCCCATTTACTTGTTTTTCCTCACAACCCACCGAGATGCATATAAAACACTCCCAAAGCACACAGGCATCAATAAAATGCTCACTCCACTCCATGGACACTGATATAACAGTTGAGTCTTTTCTGCTGTCAGGAGTGTCATCAGGAGCACTGCATTCTGGGTCGAGGCAGCATGGTCCACGCTCTTGCTCCGTTTCAAGATTTCTCCCACAAGACTCAGTCAACAAACACCTACGCTCATAATAGAGCACACTATCGACTGACATGATGGGCTCACAGTACATGTGGATATCAACTGGACAGGCGAGACAAGGCAGCTGGTTGTTTGATTATACTGTATAACTTTACATTATTGTATTAACTGTTAGGTGTTTGTAAGGGTTGTAGGGTCAGGATCAGTGCATGAAGCTGCCGATTATGTCGCAGTGAACTCCAAGTGCCAGACGAGGATACGTGAAACAAAATGTTCTCTTTAATAAGAGCGCAAAACACTGAACAAAAAAAAAAAAAAAAACACGATACAAGACACGGTGTAAACACGAAACGCACTTACTCAATTTATACAGTCCAGGGCCAGAGCCAGCAAACATATACATCCAAGGAATCCAAAGTTGGTTGTCCAAAAGGGAAGTCCGATAATTCATACACAATATGCAGTCCGAAGCAAGAGGGTAAGGCAGAACAGAATGGTCAAAGTACATGACCCGGGTCAGAACAGGAAGTGTCAAAAAAAAAAACACTGGAGAATCAGAGCTGGAGTCTAAAACAATCTGGCAGCATCCTGCCAAAATAGGGGTGACAACAGGTGCAAACAATCAGGAGCAGGTGAAACTAATGTGAGTGATAACTAAAGTAAAAAGACCGAAACTGTGGTGAAAAAAACAGGAAGCAATGTCAAAATAATAGCACGACAGGAAGCAAACGGAATGATGACATGTAGAGTCTGCTGAGCAACAAGCTTGTTAAAATCATGGCTGCTAACAGAGTCACTGTGATTCAATCAGATGGTCAGTTTATCCAACACTTTGATCCAGGCTGAAATATCACAACAACTACTGGATGGATACAGTGGTGGTACTCAGGTTGTTTACTCAAAATGCTACTTTAGTATAAAAGCATGAGCGGTAAAATACACTTAAAAAGTAAAAGCACCCATTATGCAGAATGGCACATTTCACAAAATGTATATCATTATTGGATCATAGTTTCTGATGAATTATTGTGTTCATCACTTTAATCTTGCAGCTGGGGTCAAAAATGTTTTATAAATCTGATTCTGAAAGGTTATTATTAACGTTCATACATATAAATGTAGTGGAGTTAAAGGACAATATTTGCCTCTAAAATGTAGTGAAGTCAAAGTATAAAGAAGCAGAAAATGCAAATCAAGTAAAGTTCAGATACTGTACCTCAGAATTCAACTCAAGTAGAACACTTGAGTAAATGTACCCAGTTACTTTCCACCTCTGAGTGGATACTGCTTTTAAATTAGATTTAGACATGGAGATTACATGACAAAGTTTTTGCCAAGTCCTGATTAGGCCTCAGTTTAGCTAAACCGCAAGACTCACCACTACTAAATATTTGTTTATAGACTTTAATGTATAAAGTACCATAACTACAGATGTATATGTTTTTCAAAGAAATACAAACGCAAAGTTAGTTTCTTGTTAGAATCATTTTCTAATTTTATAGCAACCTGAGAGTCTAAGAAGTTAAATGTTAAATTAATATAACTGTAATCAAAATAATATAAACTGTGTGAGTTGGTTTAGAAATGCACCATTAAAAGTTGTCAAAATGCCCTGTAGGTCGATTTCTTGACATCAAGGTGAAGTGGAGGAACACACAGCATATATTTTATACTGGCTTTCACTCAGCCTGACCCAGCCAAAGCCTCTAACAAAGCCTCTCTGAATTCTACCCATCCACAAGCATCTTTCGCCACAGTTGTTCTATCAGCGACTGTGGTCTGAACTTCCTGGGAGAGTCCTGCTGAGGCCGTGTGAAGGAGCCATCAATGATTCATGTTTTGTTTTCTGGCCACAGGGACAGAGGCGCAAGAGTCGACTCATCCAACAGCAGTGACGCATTAGTGCAATAACAACCTCTGCTTGGAGAGAGCCTCAGCCCACTTCATGCTCAGAGTGACATCGGCACAGAGCCACACAGGGAGTGACAGTTTTATTCAGGTGCAACATGTTCCTGCGTGGCTTCAGGTCCATCCAGGATGTAACGGCAGGCTGAGAGGACGGTGTGATGGTTGTTAGGCTTACTGGGCCATTGCACCACCCCGACACTGGGTTGTACTCACAGTACACAAGTCCCCTTTGGGGGAATCTGCAGCCTAACATGAGTCGTGACACTGTTCCCCAGCTCAAGCTCTGTGTGCACTGTCACCCTGGTGGCACCAAGATGGCTAGCAACACCATGTCAAACACAGTGACGTCAGCTATCTGCATCCATTTTGGCTTCGCTCACTGCAGAGTGAGGGCAGCTGAGAGGTGCAGCACCACAATACAGCTGTGTGCTCAACATGTGTTCATCACGACAGCTCACATTAGTCTCATTTCCCTTTGTTTAGCTCACTGGCACTCAGCACCAGTGAAATGTCGCTTCAAGCTAATTGTGTTGAGAGCTGCAGCCATCTCAAAATGTCCTTCTTTAACTGAATGTGTTAGAAAATGACTGACCTGCTAATATTTATGAACCAGACTGTATTCAAATAAAAATGTCACAAATTAACCAACACAACAACCTTGTGTAATGAAGCACACTGTAAAAAACATATCAGAGGAGTAATTTTATCTGCTTTGAGACAAACAAAACAGAGATGACATCATGCTAGTAGCTCTGAGGCTGTGAGCACAGCTGTGAGATAAATACCAACATGTTTACAGGCTCACATGCTGATGTTTAGCAGGTTTAATATTTATCATGTTCATCATCTTAGTTTGACATGCTACCGTTTGCCAGTTAGCACTAAACATAAAGCACAGCTGAGGCTGCAAGTATTTGGTCAACAACCAACATTTTGGATGCATTCAAATTCTTACCAGATGAGACAAGCTGAAAAGTTAATGGATCGATTCATCCTGAAACAAACACGAATGTGTGCACCAAATATCACAGTAATCCAAGAAATAGCTGTCGAGCCACTTCATTCACAGTGTTAACCTCATGGTGGCCCCGACCGAAAAGTCAGGGGATCACTAAAAGCATCATCTGAGAACCATGAGCACCTGTTCATAATATTGAGCTATTTCAGTCTGGACCCAAAGGGAGGAACAACTGAACAAAAATGCAACACCACTGTGAAAAAAGGCCAAGAGGACAAAAGTTGTGTTCAAATGTTCTGTGTGATACTCAGTTATGGACTGTACAACAATGCCACTACTTCCAAGAAAGGACTACATTCTTCCAAGACACGCAAGAAAATGCTGCAGGGATTACAGAAGGAAATTACAAAGACATTTAAGGCCAAAGTCACTGTACAAATATCATTTCCATTGCACCCTGAAGATGCTGCAGCTGTTCTGTCAGTGAATGGGTGTGGTGTGTTTTATGGTTGTGTGAATTAAACTGTTGTCGCTTCAAGCTGTGCATCAAAGCTATTTGTGTTTCTGATGGAGCTGTGGTGTGTTTCACCTCATTACTGGGTCAAGTTCAATGTAACAAACTGAAGAAGAAGAGATGCTTTATTTTACAGGTTCAATAATTTCTTTACAATCTACTATCCATCCATTATCTACACATTTTATCCTGAAGATGGTTGCAGGGGAGCTGGAGCCAATCCCATCTGACACTGGGTGAGAGTTGAGGTACACCCTGGACAGGTTGCAAGTCTGTCACAGGGCTTAATAATCTACTAGATCTTTTTAAAGGACTTTGTACAGTAAGTAGGTACCACAGTAATTGCAAAGAAAACAGAGACAATGTTCTGAGAAAGTACATATCTCACACAGTCTCACACCTGTATGTGAAGCATGGAGCTGAAGGCACGTGATTATCTTAGCCTAGCATATAATCTGGCAATGGAAACAGCTAACCTGTCCAACACCTACCAGCATTTGAACAGGCATGTGAAAAAGTCAAGATGTGGTTTTACAGGGATTTCTGGGCTGTGCTTGCAGTTTCTATGCTAAGCTAAGAGCAGAGCCTTCTGACTACAGCTCGTTAGTGAGTGATATAAACATATTTCCCAAAATATTAAACTATCTCTACCTGCTAGAACTAGTAAATGTAGAATTTTATTTAAAGACCAATTTAAATTTAAGTAAATAATTCAGTTTTTCACTCCATCTCTGTATTTGTCAGATTGTGTACAACAAAATACAGAAAGATGACTTTTTTCTTACATTTCTACATAGTTAACTGCATTGGCTACGTTACTCTGGCATTTGTTTATAAAAGCATCACACAGTAGACACCTCAAGGAGGTTGTAAGAAGCAAATACACTGACAGCTACTAATGGAGAAAAATGTGCTTGACATTAGCTGCTGCCTCAAACCTCCCATCTGGAGACGGGGGAAAGGCCATTGATTGTCTCTCAGGCCCACAGTAAATCTTTAGCAGAGACATTGTTTCAGCAGCAGCCAAAAACAGATCAGTCTATAAAATGGTGCAGTACAAATGAACCAGCATTTCCTTGAAGCACTGCTGGAAATGTTGAAACAGCTGTGCTAATTGCTGATCTTGACAACCCCCTGATGGGGTGGGTCGAGCGGTGCTCTACTGTGCTACTGCCTCTTATTTTAGCTGATATGCTAATGCACCCCGCAGCACTGCTCCCAGCTGCAGGGAGAGGCGAGTTGTAACTTGTGACAGGGCTAATCTCTGCGGGCGAACAGACACAGTGCGGCCCAGTCAGTAGGGGTGGCAGGCAGAAAACGAGAACTGCTCCCTGAGCTGCTCCTGGTTTCAAGTGGAGCTCCTGTGTGAATGGGTACGTTAGCTTCACCTGCACCACTGAAGTAAAGCCCTTGTGCCTTTGTCTGCTGAGTGATGGCAAGCGACAGCTTAACGCATGAAGTAATTCTTTTCCATTTTTAGCTACAGACTGCACAAAAGTGTGGACACATTGTCAGTAACACCACAAGCCTGAAGGCTCCAACTAACAATAACTTTCATGATAGATTAATGTGCACATTTTTCCTCATTTAACTGATTTAAGAAGCTGTGGTCAGAAAATATTTGGTATTTTGTGCTTGAAATTTTGTATTATAAAATGTATCAATTATAAAAATAGTCTGATTATCCAGTGAATCAATTAATCATTATGGCAGCAATATTTCAGACATAATATTTGATTTCCAGAAGGCTTTGTCAGTCAGTGAACCACTGCAAAGTTGGAGCAAACATCTTAATTACAGCCTTACGTATCGTATGCTGAATGACAACAACTAGGATTCATACTGAACACTTCCAAACAATCACTAGCACAGGTGGAGCAAATAGACTGGTGGATGCAAACACAGCTCACACTGTATTCCCATTACACAAATACAGAAAAGTGAGTTTGGACAAATGGATGGGTGATCTTTGGGTGTCAAATGCATCAGACATTTAAAGCCAAAAGCAAAATACAATATGCTTTTGATTGCTACAAACTATGTAAGGTAAAAACAGCCCATTCTCTTGTTGTAGCCGGATACATGAGACTGTATCAAGCTTTAAGTTTTACTGTCACAAACTATAAATAATACTAAATGGGGACTGTCAGTAACCTGCAGTTTTGCTCCCTGCTTTCCTCTCTGCCACCCCTCATGTGGGTTGGATGCATAAATAGCTGAGAAATTGACTGAGCTGCAGTGATGGCTGCCACAGGGACAAGGCGTCAGACATGCATAGTTGTAAAATGCCTCACCCTCAAACAAAGAATAGATCACAAATTCATTTTCTAAGCCAGCGTCCTCCTTCAGACCAGAGGTGAAAACATTCAAAAGGACATAAACGCGTGTCAAACAACGTCCCTCTCAGGGACAAGTCGTTTCAGCACCACTGACAAAAACCACCGCAAAGCAACATCACAGAGGAAAGCTGAAAAACTGCTCATCACTCTCTCTCAGTCACATTCTCCCACCCGCTGGGCTCCTACAAGGTCATTTTGGCGCACGACGCAGGACAGAAAACCTGCGCTACACTGGCAATTTTACGGTAGCCCTGACATTTTACAAATCAAATATAAACAGCACATAGACAGGAAAACTTTTTATAATCTGAGAGAAAGTCCGGTTAAGAACGAGCTACCAATTTATGACTGTGTAATGAAGAGAAAGGCGTTACAAACGACGAGGAGAAGCAAGGACATCGGTGCCAAAACCACCGGGAAAATACAAAGCCGTGTCGATGTTGATCATATTTTGATGACATTAAAACATAACCCTCGTAACCTCCTACCCTTCCTCTCTGCCTCCTCGTCAGAGTGAATCCTCTACACTGAGATGGATTAGGGTGGTCGCGCTTAACGCACAAGACCTCCCAGTAGGGCGCATTTCGCCAAAGCCCACGTTATGAATCTTTTAATCCCGCCAGGTTGTAACATTTATAATTAATAAGCTATATTTCTCACCCATAATTCGACTTATGCATTGATGCCCCCTGGGCACAGGTTTGGGGACTGTTGCGTTGCGCACCACAAGGCTATAAACTCATCTTAGTGATAAGTATTTCATAAACACACGGACATCGTCCTAAATGTCATTCCTCTCCTGTATGCATGGTTGCCAAGGGACTCAGATAAGGAAATTTGGGAAAATAATTAATCAAAATGAACATGCTTTTACTTACCTTTTGATGGGGTGGTGGTGGGCACGTTTAGGGTGACCAGGATTCGCCTTTTCTGTGCAGGGAGTCACCCCGAGTACTTGAAACAAAACGGTCCTGCGTGCCCCTGTGATGTCTACTGACGTAGTAGTACAGAGCTGCACCCTCCCCCCCCCGTTACTCACTATACAGCATCCTTCCTGGTTGGAGACACCGCCCCCTCCTGCTCTTCTTCCTCTCCCATCTCTCTCCCAGCGAAAAAGAGGAGGGTTTGCAGTTGGACGTGAATCCAGAACCGCTGAAGGTGATTTACTCCTGAGTGATTCAACCAGCATGGCACACTTTAGATGGAGTGCACGTAACCGGGGGGGTAACGCCCATTGTATCTCGGTTAGAGTGTGGTTTGCTCCATATGCACGAAATGGTTGGTGCAATGAACTGGAACCTCTCCGTGCTCGTGCCTGTAATCAGCCATGTGAAAAAAGGATGCCCCTTTTGGGAAACAACACAAATCCCATCCTTTTCATTTTGTCAGGATGTGGTACAACTATCGCTGCAGTATTGTAATAACGCACTGAAACAAATGAGTTCAAGCCAGAAAGCCTTTACATGATCAGAGATAAAAGTCGTTCTGTGTCTGAGTTTCTGTACCTCTGCTCTTTAATTCATCATCACCTCGATGTATATTTTGTACAACCTCTTCAAGAGTAGTGTAAATTCACCTATAGAAAAGGGAATCAGTCTTGAAGAAGTAGTAATTATAATTAATTGCACCTGTGCTTTTCCTCTTGAGGCAATATATGGTCTTGTCCCTTTGGACCAATCAAATTCAGAATTGCACTTCAAGTAGTGCGTCTGATATTGGATGTAGGTGCATCGATGGCACCTAACTGGTACAGAGGAGGTCACACACAGGTATGTGTCTCTCCACTGCTGTAGATTAAAAATGACTACAAAAATGTTATACATGCAAAATGAGAATGTTTGACAAATTGTAAAAGAAGATAAAAGCCTACTAAAATACAAAGAGACAAACCATGAAAAAACACAGTGAAAGGAAACATTTTATTATCTTCTCTCTTTTAGCCAAGGCTGTTTTCATTGCCACCTCTTTAGATCGGTATAAAACTACACGACCTTACTCACAGTCATATATGTGTGCAACACCCCTATTGTGTCTTCATCACTCCTGTCTTTCAGTCAGATTGCCACTGACACTCCAGCTGTAGCCTCATTGTCACCTGGAGCTGTCAGAGCAGGTGAGGGCCTCCTCTCGCTGCAGGCTTTCAGCTGCTGTTATCTCTGTGGGTCATCTATTGATCAGCTGCAGCAGCACCTCCATCCTCTTTCCAGCTCTGTCTGATAGTGAAACAGTGTGAACGGTAGGGTGATTAGTATAATGTAATGACTGTTAACACACACACACACACACGAAGCTGCAGGAAGTAGTTTGCCCAGACACTCCCAATCAGCATCTCAGCAAACCAAAATATATCCCCAGAAACAAACTGCAGCTTTTCAGTGTATGCATGTGCTCATTTGCAGCCATTGTCTCTATTTATTTCTTTAGTTAATTTGATTTCCAAACAGGATCAGATGTTCTAGACACAATAGTCAGTTTAGTGTTGTGCCCCTGCCAGCCCTGATCTGCTGCTGTAAATGCTTTAATGAATGGTAGTACAGGCCTGCTGTTAAACTGCACAGGTACACGTTGACCTTGTGCCCATTTTTAACTTCTTGGTATTATCCTTGATGCAATACGGCTCATTTAGCTTCATTAAGCATTTAATATGAGTACAACCTGTAACAGAGGTCAAAGGTCAAAGTGTTGTCATATGCACAGTGAGGAAACCTGTTTCCTTGTACAATGAAATTCTTACTTTGCCATCCACATGAATGCCACATAATACAAGTGAAATATAAAGTAGATGAGCAATAACACAAATCTAAATAGACAGTAAAATCTAAATCTAAGGCACTTTAAAGCAGCAAGTGAAAAAAGCATAATAAAAATACAAGAACACAACATAATGCAGAGAGAATGTATGGTACATGCCACTGTGTGTGCAAATATTCAGCAGTGAGTGTGCAATTATGCATGTGCAAACTGGGGTGAATGGGGTCCTTGAGGATGGAGGCAGCTTTCCTACGCACCCTGTGGTGGTAGAGATTACTATTATGACAACAGTCACAGTTTGATGTAAATGAGGTTTGTGGTATTTTTACTTAATGTGAAAAAATAATTCTTGTTATTAACGAATAAAATAATGACAAATACTGTATATGTGATAAAATGTTACTTGTTAGGAGCAGGTACTTGGCGCCATCTGGTGGTACGTCCGGGTCATGCGCACAGTAAAACTGCTGGACTATCCAGTCCACCTTAAGGAGCTGCAGTTTCTCACTACTAAAACTGCGTTACTGGTTTTCACATTTTACAAACACACTGAAAACCCAACTGAGACCCGTTTTGGAGCTTTAACTGATGAAAAGGTTGAATTCATCTTCTGACTCTCTTTTTAAACGCACTCCTTTCTTTCAAACAATGCGTGAACATATATATCATCGTTTTAATCAGTTTGTGTACTGCCCTTTACCAAGACATTTGACCTTACCGTTACAGGCTCTCTGATATGCATTTTAAAGCAGGGCACGGGTCTAGGTATTGCATGGTGTCAGTGGGTGTCTTCACAACTCTAGAAAGACAAACGTGTGTGTAAATGAAAATAAGGCTGCTTCAGTTTTTTGTAGGAAAGGCATAAAACGATAATGATGTACTATATTATGAAAGTCATAAACTGCAAATTAAAGGAATATCATATTATACTAAATATATCAAGTGATGAATGATTTTTTTGGTGAATATGTTCCAGTTTTGGCGCAGCTGGCACAAGGATTTTGTAGGTGAATTTGTTCCAGTTTTGGCGCAGCTGGCACAAAAAGACAACATGAACCCTTTCTATCCACCTCATCAACAGCTGTGATATTTTGAAGCCGTTTTAGTTCCTTGCTTCACTTTGAGCTCATTGGTGAAGTGCGTGTGTCAGAGTGATGCAAATCAAAGACCTCAGCTGCAGAGGAGGAGGAGGAGGAGGAGGAGGAGAGAGGAGGAGAGAGGCAGCCGGAGAATCCGTCGAAAACGATTCAAACACACACAGGCAGAGACACGACGTGAGAGCAGCCCTTTGTTTACCTCCTTTCACGTGCCTGCGGATGATGATGGTGGTGGTGCATCTTTTTTATTCGTATGCGTAAAAACGTAGGAGGAGGGTGAAGGTGGCGCACTACATCTGCCTAAATTTGTGACTGTTTTGTCCTGAATTTAAAAATAATAGAGACTCAGTGGTGTCGTGTTTCCTTTAAAAAAATGACGCTCGGCAGAAAGCAGGTCGCAGAAATCTGGATTTTACCATGAGATGACGCGGCATGGACCTGCTGTGGAGGATCCTCGCAGCCCTCAGCTTCGACTGCTTTAAAGATTCATCGTCGTCAAAGTGAGTGTTTGACCAAGCTGTATTTCATCAGATATCCCCGAAATTTCCTGACATTCCTCGAACCTTCCAGTGGGTGTCTGTGGCTGTCATAGTGACTTTGTTTCCCCTGATACCACTGTGCTATTCTTACAACATACCTGTTTATTTCTCTCTCATATTTGCATGTGCATTTTTAAATTCACCACTCTGGGCAATTGTAGAATGAATTGTGTAATCCTCACTGGAAATAGCAACGCTCAATGGCTGCATTATGCTTTTTCTCAGTGAGGACAGATTTAAAATGTTAGATGTCAGTCCAGCCTGTTGTGAATCAAGACAGGGAGAGATTTTTTTATGTCTGAGGGGAAATGTCGTTCTTCATTTCACAGTTGTTGTGACAACAGGTTTTCTCAGTCATTATTTGCACTCCTCCTCAATGAAGGTCAGTTTACAGTATGTTACACAAATTAGGAACAGCAAATCCTTTAAAGCCATGTATAATCTGTCTCCTCTCTTGAGTGCCCCATGGGAATCCAGTCCAGAAATATTACTATACACGATTTTCTTGCTCATTAAAATTCCCCAGAGGAAGCTTAGGTACCATCTGTCAACATTTACACTTTATGCATTCACACAGTGTCTGAGAGAACCTGAGATTCAGTTGCCAGTGTTGCAGGTAACCACTGCAGCTATTAAGGAAGAAGGTTGAACAGTGTTGATCAGGTAAATGTCCCCAGACACAGCTCCACAGTTAAAATTGTTGTTGAGCAATCATTGACTCCACCTTTTCTGTGCCATTTCAGTTCTTGTTTTACCAGTTATTTATCTCCTGGAACAAATCAGTACACACAATTGCCAAATCAGTTTTCAGTGTACACCGGAAAAACCTGATTCCAGCTTGTTGAACGTCTTTTTACCAGAATCTGTTTAGATAATCAATCCATTAAGTCAGTTTTCAGGTAATTCCTGATTCCTATAACCCTCTGCTTTATGTCATTCTAAACTGAATATCTTTGGGTTTTGAATGATTGGTTGGACAAAGCAAGATATTTGAACATGTCGGCTTTGATTGTGATGGTGATTTGTCACTATTTTCTGGTGCTTTAGAGAGTAAACACTCAGAGAGTGTATGTACCTTCACCAAGGCATAACATTCACTCACACAAATGGGTCTCTTGTGAAAAATGAGAGCCAGAACAAGTGTGTCCTTAAATCCTTGATTTAGCTCAGATCCTGATTATCTTTTAGGGTATGATAGGTAGTGATACTGTGCATCTTGCCTGAACAATTCAGGGTTCTGTCTTCATTCTACGCCAAGTTATGGCAGAAAATATATGTTAAATGGGAATTTTAATGTTAACTTTAAATGGCCATCAGATATAGAATCTGGGTCAGATCCAGATGACATATGGTCTGGGGGTATACATTGCCACCCTACATACAGTATGTGTATCAAATTTCAAGCAAACAATTATTTTGATATCTTTTGACAGAGATATGAGTTTTTGTATGTGATTTTTGACAATATCTATACCAAGTATCAGAATCAGAATCAGCTTTATTGGCCAGGTGTGTTGAACATGAGGAATCTGACTCTGGTACATCGCCTCTCAATGTGCATGTACATATCCCCATGCAAGGCAACAGCAAGGGCCAAGTAAACAATATACCAACATAAGGCTGTATAGTATAACAAAATAAACAGCATAAACAAGCAATAAACAATGCAAATAGAAAAAGAAATGTTCAATGGGAAGGGAGATAAAAAATAAAAAAATAAAAACAATAAAAATGGAGTATTTAAAAATAAAGACCTGTGTGGATCTGTATAATCTGTACAGTGTATATTTACCAGTATTGCACTGAGGGTTATTGTCCAGTCATACTGTCCTGGGTTAACTTCTTAACGTCTTGGCGCACAGTGACCTGTAA
The DNA here is from genome assembly GCF_001952655.1 of Monopterus albus. NCBI lineage: Eukaryota > Metazoa > Chordata > Actinopteri > Synbranchiformes > Synbranchidae > Monopterus > Monopterus albus. The sequence continues at coordinate 158,199 of NW_018127981.1, forward strand.
CACCATCCAGAGGGGAGGAGTTCAAGCAGATTGTGTCCTGGGTGTAGTATGCTGATGATCCATCCAATTGTTTGTCTGTAATCCTGCTAACCAACAACCACACACACACAGAACCAAAAACATAACCTCCTGGGTGGAGGTAATAATGAATTGATTAATCAAGAAAAAAAAGGCAGATGAATCAATAATAAAATAATAGTTACCTGAACACATATGTCAGATGCAATGGGCTTCAACGCAATCGAACATTTGGCGCGAATTTTGTTGGAAAAATATTATCAGATTTTTCATTACCCCTGCTCAAAAAAGATATCAAGGAACTGGAGATGCTTGTTGGAGATGTGACCACAAAGGGGCAAATCACTTCCATATCTTTTGGAGTTGTAAAGTTGTTCACAAATACTGGTCTGAGATCCATGAACATTTACAAAACATATTTTCAATTACCTTACCATTAACATTTGAAACCATGTATCTGGGTAATATAGTAATTGATGGGTTTAATAAGAAGGACAAGAAATTACTATATATTCTACTGGCCGCAAGCAAAATAGTTGTCACACGAAGATGCATGAAACCTGAACAACCAACAACCGATGACTGGATGGACATCATACAAGAGATTTATACATACAGTCAGGGAAAAAAAATTATTTGAACCCCAGCTGATTTTGTAAGTTTGCCCACTAACAAAGAAATGATCAGTCTACAATTTCAATGGTAGGTTTATGTGAACAGTGAGAGACACAACAATAACAAAAAATGCATTACAAAAAAAGTTATACATTAATTTGCATTTTTATGAATGAAATAAGTATTTGATCCCTTTGCAAAACGTGCTTTAGTACTTG
>NW_018127981.1:159500-168622 GCF_001952655.1 Monopterus albus
TAGTGTGTTACCAACTGTTTTTTTGGTGACTATGGTCCCAGCTGCCTTGAGACCATTGACAAGTTCCTCCCAAGTAGTTCTGAGCTGATTCCTCACCGTTCTCATTGTCATTGAAACTCCACGAGGTGAGATCTTGCATGGAGCTCCAGACCGAGGGAGATTGGCAGTTAATTTATGTTTCTTCCATTTGCGAATAATCGCACCAACTGTTGTCACCTTCTCACCCAGCTGCTTGGCGATGGTCTTGTAGCCCATTCCAGCCTTGTGTAGGTCCACAATCTTGTTCCTGACATCCTTGGAAAGCTCTTTGGTCTTGGCCATGGTGAAGAGTTTGGAATCTGGATTGATTGATTGCTTCTGTGGTCTCTTTTATACAGGTAACAAGCTGAGAGGGCTCCCAGTGTCAGCTTGTTACCTGTATAAAATACACCTGGGAGCCAGAGATCTTGCTGACTGATAAGGGATCAGATACTTATTTCATTCATTAAAATGCAAATTAATGTATAACTTTTTTTGTAATGCATTTTTCTGGATTTTTTTGTTATTGTTGTGTCTCACTGTTCACATACACCTACCATTGAAATTGTAGACTGATCATTTCTTTGTTAGTGGGCAAACTTACAAAATCAGCTGGGGTTCAAATAATTTTTTTCCCTGACTGTATATATAAAAATGTCCTTTTCACTCAGACTGCAGAAGGACATATTTTACCAGATATGGTTGAAATGGATGGAATATGTGAAACCTGTAAGGCCTGACTTTGTGTAAAACCACTGGGTGCCTATGTAGTAGTGAAGCTACATTGACTATCTATACACAGTGAGGTACCAATAGAGAAGAGGTTCCCCTGCCCCGGTCATGTTCTTTGTTTGTTGTTGTTTTTCATTTTGTTTTTCTGGTTTTTTAAAAAAAAAAGCAAAAGTATTGTATGGTAATACATTGCAGATTGTACTCATTATGCAGTGTGCTTTTTCAATAAAAAAGTAAAAAAAAAAAAAAAAAGTTACCTGAAGCCCTGTTTTTGTAGATGTCATGCTCTTGGAGAGTGGAGTGGAGTCAAATGATAGTGCTGAAATGATTAGTTGATCGATTTTATATCATTGTAAACTGAATATCTTTGTAGTTTCGTGTGTTTTTCCACCTTTGGCCCTGGAACATTGTGGTGGGCTTTGCAATGTTTTCCAACAATTTATAGCCTAAACAAGTATGTTGCACTCCTAACAGTTGATTCACTGATCATTTCACGTCACATCCTGACTGCTCCCCTCCTCAGGTCTCCCACCAAGGTGAGCTCCAGCCAGACTGGCAGCCTGGAGAGCAGCTCTGCCAGGGGGCCCCGCCCTGCCACACTGCCAGAGTTGTATCTCCTTTGAAGCCCGCCTGAAGCGCCTCTCGTGCGGCCACCTCTTCTGCGACCCCTGCTGCGACCAGATCGTCAACCTGGCCTTCGAGGACATCGAAGGCCTGTCCGACTACCCCTGCCCCATGTGCAAGTCCATCCGGCAGCTGGGAGGCCTGGGACCGTCCTCCTCTGGGTACTTCTATGGGCCCTACAGCATCCTGCAGCAGCAGCATACAGGGAAGGAGCACGAGAGTCAGTGGGGGTGAACACGATGGTTCTCTCCTCTAACAATGGACTTAAATCTTTTGGTGTCTGGTGCGTGGTTGATCTTTAACGCACTGCCATAATAAATACATGGTGACTGTGGACTACAGCCAGTGGTCATCCTACTTTAATCCATCTCTCTTGCTCTGTTCGTGGTAATCAGATGAAACATGAGAATGCATGACACTAGCATCTGTAGGTTTGAAGTGTCAAAATGCATCTCAGTAGACCGCTGCAAACTCACACACCATCATAACAAATATGGAAGAGAGGTCTCTCACATATCTCTATGTTTTACCCCAGAGTGTAGTGAAACAACAAGAAAAACACCACATTCGTATTTTTAACAGCGTGCAGGTTTTCTGCCTACTTGTGTATGAAGACACAGATCAGTTAAAACACTAAGCTTCAGTCAACTGGACTTGGCGTTGGATACTCGAGAGACCAAAACCAGAGCTTTACGCGAAGTTAACTGTGCAGTAGATATTTTGTATATTTAACATTTTCTGTCAAGTGAGTTCTTATTTTGTACACTTCCTGTGAAAGTAATGAGCATTTTGCACACAATTTTCAAATTTATTCTGTGTACACACCATTAAAGATGGTTGGATTTTAAATTTTAATTCTGTTGTACAGTGCCATGCAACTTTTTAAGTGTTTCAGATCATATTGTAAATATTTATTTTGCTAAAAATTAAAGTTGGTGAACAGTGAATGAGTAGGGATCGTTTTATTTTTGTGGAACTGATTCATATTATGAACAACTTAAGAGTTTATAAACTGACAACACTATCAGGATCAAAGCATGCTGATAAAAAACATATGTACATCTGGCAAATTTAAGTCAACTTTGTACCAAAAACATTAAATTATACAATGATACAGACCAACAGGTGAGGAACAAGATCAAATTAGACTTTCCATGCAAACAGGAAAATAAAAACCTTGTATTTTTTTCCATGGAAGATAAGGAAATGTCTTGGCATCACACCTGGAAAGCTCTGAAATTATAGCTGATATCAATGTGCCTTGATATGAATGTGAATATTTACAACAATTTAATAATTCATAGTGCTATCAAGTGAGGTACCATTTGACATAAGAAAGTCGGCATCAGTCAGACATGCTGCCTGAAAATATTTAGAAAAACATGCTTTTTCAAATACGTAATGGTGCAAATTCATTCATCCATGGGAATGACGCCAGTACATCCACTAGACACCCACATCATGCGAACGACAACCTATTTGGATTTAAAGGCACAGGACCACATCTTCCCTCTGTGCTTTTAAAACAGCCAGACGCTTCCAAGTCCTTGACCTAAATGCTGGCTGCATACTAATACACCACCGGGCAGGAAAAAAAAAAAAGATCAAGTTCAAAGTAAACACAGGAGGAAACAAGCTTCCCTTTGCTTCCAACAGCGGTACCCTTTCAAGGTATGGCAATCAAAACAAGGCAGAATGAAGGTTTGTTTTGTAGTTCCACCACAAAATGATGGAGACTATTCAAAATAATACATTTGGTCACTAGAAAATTGACTGACAATGGTCAAAAATACTTGAAAGGTGAAATTATATGACTAAACCCCAAGAGGATTTCAGTCACGCAGAAAATGAGTTACATACTGCAATAATACTCAGTGACCGTGGCCACGTGTGGACACATGAAGGCTAACGTAACACTGAAGTTAATATAGGCCTCTTGGTGCTGCCAACCATGCATGCAAGTGGAGAGATATGAGAGCAGTACAAAAATAGCTCTCATGCCCCAAATTCCACATTCAAGTCACTGGTCACACGTGACTAGTGCAGAAATGATCATTTTCCAAACAATGTTCTACTACAAACTAGTAATTAAATGTGCTTTTCACATTTGTGTGATGTCATGAAGGGCTAAAGAGCCTGTTGTAAAAAGGTCTGAAGACATGGTGCTTGCATTTCCAGTTGCTGCCATACATCTTGTCAAAGCGCCCTTAAGAACCACCTCAGGACACCACAGTCTCTGTCCTGCCCTGACATTGTACCCATATAGGATAAGAACCTAAAAGTGGATACTACACACTTTCTTTCCTGAAGGGTGATGTAACATAAATGTATAATGACAGTCTCTACTGCATTTTAATATAGTACAGGGCGTGCATGATTATGAGGCTTTAGGAGTTGGCATCTTCAGCCCTTGGTTTGTCTCTTTGCTTCACTGCAAACAGATCCATTTCATTAAAGGAACAATGAATACTATATCTTTTTTTTAACAAATGTACAAAACAGTTGTCACACTTTTTAATACAGTACAGGTGATGAAAAGCAGAGTCCAGAGCTCTCGCACGTATTATTTCACACTACGGTTCACTGTGCTCCACAGAGACCCGCTTCATGTCTTATCACCTTACATGATTAAATACGGTTTGTCAGAAAACACACACCTGCATCTCCTCAGTAAATGATACCAGCAAACGACTGCTTAGTTTCATAGTGTGCAGGCAGCTGAGATGGTTGTAGAACCCCGTCATGATGTGGAGCAGCCTGTAACTTATATGAAAACAGTAAAGGCCAAGGCCAGACCTCAGGAGGCTATCGAGCTTTTGCTCTTAGGTGGTTTGGCATTGCTGGGTGCTGGGTAGTAGCGCTGGTCAGGGCGGGTCTCTGCTACTGAGGAGTGCCCAAACAGGAAAGTGTGCTTGTTGCTGCCACCATTGTCCTTGTGGCTGGGCCTACATGGTGGGGCTGAGGAGGGCGTAGGGCCCCTGGAGTTGTGCTGGGTGGTGGAGGTAGGAGAGGGTGCCGCTTTGGGTGCACCCATGCCCTGAGGCCTTGATGCTGGGAAGAGGAAGGTGCCATTGTTGGTGTTTTGATTCAGATTGGTGTCAGCATTTCGGGGCTCAGCTGGCTTTGTGGGTGGGTTCGTATCTGTGCTGGTGGATACTTGTGCTAGCTTGTCTTTGAGCTGCTGCACCTCCTGGGCTAGTCGCTCCACAGGGTGGAGGTGGTTGGTGGAGATGGGGTGGGAGAACGCCTGAGGATGTAAAGTAACATGGTCAGTTTATCTTCACTGTTCTCACCAGAGGGAATTATTCCTCAAATCTTCACTGGACAAGGCTCTTGATGTTCACTCTTAATCGATAACACATTTCATGAAGAAGAAAAAAAACAAAAAACCAAAAGCAGAATGTAACAGTGAAGAAGTGTCTGTGTACCTAATGCCTGATAATATTTCTCTGCACCACAGAGCTCCATTGTTGTCCAGAACAATCAAAGGCACACTGATCAACACTGTGTGACATTTCTTTTTAACACACACACACATTTTTTCCCTAACAACACCAGAAATACACTGCCAGAAAAACCTGCTTGTGTCCCAAATGTATATTAATCTGCAGCTAAAAACAGTCCTAATGGATTATTTAATGTGATTTAGACCACAGTGGTCTGCGCTATTAGTAAAATATTTTGCCCTAAATTAAACTATATAAAGTATTTCTCACTGATTTTTAAAGACATCTTATTACTAGTAGTTTGTCATTTTCTAATTTACCTTAACGTTACTGTGTATAATTACTTTTGCTTGCGGTTCTGTCTCACCCTCAGCATTTCACTGTACAGACGACAGGTATTATTCTGCACAAATAACGTCAGTAGTTTCTTGACATATTGTTGGTTTTGATCTTTTCACTGAATCTGTTGATAATAATAAAATAATAAAAATTTCTCCAAACGTATTCTTTAACATGCAAACAATGTTACATTGACATACCAAGGAACCAGTTTATTAGTACACATGTCCAGTCTCATATAACCCAGTCCAATAGCCCAGCAATAAATCCCACCTCCTACTTGAAGATTATAATATTCAGGCTTTTTAAAAACGATTATTTTGGGGGCACAGTTAGTGGTTGTGTTGTAGTGAAGTGCATTAAACATGAGAGTTGTTTAGTGTCAGTTCACAGCTTCATTACAACAGTGAAAAGCAGCAAAACTTCACATGAAACATGAGCTCCAGCTTGGTTCTAGAAGAAAGAAAGAAAAGGATCTGTTGGCATGGAGGGGAAGTTTAATGTTGTGTAAAATCATAAAGGAAACATCTCAGTTACACAAGGGCACTGGATTTTCCCAAATCTGTCTACACTGTTAATCTGAGATGCTGCTGTAGCTGTTTGATAGGTTTTACTTCCTCTACAGCTTCCTTAAAATAGATGACTGCTCACCCACACAGCCCTCGACTATTCCTGACATCACCATGGGGACACTAACAGACGCACTGTGGTGCAGACATCACAAAGTCTGTACCAGGTCCATATTTGGAGTTGTCGATCAGCACTCCAACTAATCTGAACAACAAAGACATGTCATCTAATGAACAAGCAGTCATGATGTGGGAGGATGTAACACAGAAGACATGAGGCTGTAGTGGATAACTCAGAGCCTTCACGCGGTCTTATGGATGGTGCCCACTTCATAAACTCAATGACATCAGTCTGTCTCATCCTTCTGTATGCTGCATATTTTTTTATATGCTGGGCTATGAATGAATCTGTCCTTAGTAAATCACATCTTATTTACAGTTTTTAACGCAGAATGGAAAATAATTTCACAAAGAACTGGCTCTCAGGTTCAAGTGGAAACTTTTACCCTACGCTGTATTCAGTGACATCAGGCTGAAAAGCTAACATTTCTTTATATTTGAACATCAAATCGTCTTTGTGGTTCACCACCACAACTTATTCAATCAACCCAACGCTGAACATTTACTCACTTTGAACGCTCTGAAACTCGGGTGTGGACTGTGATGACTTAAGCGAGTTAAGAGGACATCTGAAGATTTGGGGGAGTTCTTATGAACTATAACAAATGTCTCATGTCTAAAAATTGACAACGCAGTTGAGTTTTTTCCAAATATGGAATATGGCTCCAACATGATGTGTGATGTTTTCTGTGGCACTGAAACACAGCTCATAACATGCTGCGGCTACACAGATGAGACTTGTTAGCCAAATAAAACAGTTTTAGCTTTTTCCAGGGAGAAATTCTGATACTAATAAAAAGATAAAATAACAAATAACTTGTTCCAAAGATTTCTGACTTATGGCCCCTTCAGACAAAGTAATGCCTATCGCGGTGCCTCATCACATGTTACGGTTTTAGTGTGGACAGTTTCCTTCTGAGTATTTTATACAAACAATTTTTAGATGCCAAAGGAGACATCTTGAAAAACAAGTCCTTAAAGGCCACTAAAAAAGCCAGCATACCCTCAGTAACCTTTATGTGATCCTGACAGAATCTAGAGCTTTCCTTTATTATTTTATCAGTTGAGCTAACCTGACTATACCTGATTCACCAATATTCTTAATTAACCTCTAAAGCACAGTTCTCACATACTGTACCTGTGCATGGAGGGCCCCCCGGAGGTAGCATTCCTTCCACAAGCCCATGCAGGGCACCATAAGGAGGGGCAGTAAGGGCTCATAGGGATCAAGTGGTGCTTGAGGTCCACAGGTAGAAGTGAGGACCTGGGGAAACTCAGTCAAGGCCCAAGCTTTCAGCAGCCTCTCCAGGCCAGGCACGTTCTCAGATGACGGTGCCCTCCGGTGGCTCTTCTTGTAAATGCCTGAGCTGCTGTTGCGCCAGGGAAGCAGATTAGCTGGACAAGAGAAGACGCCTCGAGAGAGGAGGACGACTGAGCCGGGGATGGTGTCAGTCACCTAGTGGACACATGAGACCGTGGGGAGGGAAAGAAAAAAATACTGTTAGTCGAAATTTAAGGCAAAGGCACCTGCAAATGTAACTGTGCCAACCATGTGCAATGAAGTGTAAGGAGTATGTACTGCAGGTTTAACTTAAGGATTCTGGCCACTGAAATATGGAAGTTCAATTATGAGATGTGACAATTTTCCAGTAACAACATGTTTAACAATTCCTCAAGCACTCTGATACTGATAACTCATTTCAAATTACTGACTTTATTTTAACCTAGAGTAAAGTTTATCTGTGCAATACAACCCAAAGAAAAGGTCCAAAGTGACATGTATGTGCAAACGTTATGAGATCTAGCTGCCAAAATGATTGATTTTAAGTTGCCAAGTCACCCACTATTAAGCTCCCACCATGGCCACTAGAGGGTGTGTTGCATCACTTCAAAGATCTGGGAGCCCTACCCTGTGCTTGTCTGGGTTGGTGTTGAGGTTTCCATTGAGAAGAGGTTGCAGTGGAGGGGTCGGGGGGACAGGGTGGGTGAAGCATTCTTGTCTCTGTTTGCTGTACTGTAGTGACCAATCCCACACTGGGGGCAAAGGAGGGTCGGACGGATATGAGGAAGAATCTGGATGAAGCGTGTCTCTCCAGCCATTGACAGGTGTGTAGGACTGTCCAAGGTTCTGGGTGAAGCAGTACATTTGGTTATAAGTTTTATTTTTTTTAATCCATTTTCAGTTGAATGCCAACTTTTATTTTCTATGCAGGTTTGTACACCAGCATTTTTAAATTATTTATTATATAGAGTACCTTCTGTAGTCATCTGAGACATTTGTCTAGGACAGAAACTTCATGAAGAAGATACTGATACTGTTATTAATAATATTACATGCAGCAATCAGATTTGTCCTTAAGATCAACTAATAACACAAAAAATAAATATTATCACATACTGCATTTAGAATTTAGATCCAGAAATACCAGAGTTATGTACATCTGCAGAAAATACTAATGTCATTCTTTTGAAAAGTCTAATTCTAAATTAGTTGATGATGATTATTATTCCAATCAATACATTCAACATCAGAGCCTTTACTGGCCCTTTTCCATCAGAGACAGAAGACACCCTTCTCAGGTGTCCAGTACCTGTGACGGTTTGCATCTCTCTCGCTGGCAGTTGGCCAGGAAGGTAGAGAAAAGTGGTAGGTGGACACTGTCGTGCAGGGCCAATAGGAAGTCATCTGTCAGTTGGAAGAGAGAGGGATACTGGGACCACAGCTGCCACACACAGTCCAGGAAGAGCAGGAAGACTGGAGCCTACAGGGAGGGAGAGATGTGAATCAGTGTGACTGTAACAAGACAATTAATACTGAATTATCATCATGTGTGACGGGACTATACTGCATCTTTGTCATATAAATAACACTATTCAAGGAATTTTCCATTTTTAAATGGCACACCTTCCCACGCCTTGTAATATCAGTGCAGTTTTGTGCTGGAAGTGGTGTTTTCTTATTGCACAGTGAGTTTTTCCCTTGCCTGTTCAGTATTTTCCTGAAGTGTCAGGAGAGTCGACAGCCTATCCAAAACCAGACCACATTTTCATTGTCAGGGTTGACCTCTCACCTCCTCCTTGTCGTTGTCGCGGTGGTAGTTGATGCGGCTGTAGAATTACCCACTCCTTCTGCACCAGGCTCTGGAAACCATGCTGGGTCCGACAGTGGGGGTCACACATCACTTGCACCAGGCTGGACACCACACAGCTCATGTCCCGGTCCTCTGGCTCTGTAACATCAATACAGAAGCACATGCTAAAACTTTTAAATCAT
>NW_018127981.1:170434-251439 GCF_001952655.1 Monopterus albus
TTTTTTTTCCTTTTTTTTATTTTTTTTTTTTTTTTTTTTTTTTTTAATGTACCTACTGGAAATGTGCAGTGACTGGTTTTCTAGGTTTTGGTTTCAAAGTCTTGGAGATTTAACATAAACCTCAGGCTTATTTAGAAGTGTTAGGTGATCTTCATGTCTGCGTTTCTCAAAACACTGTCATCACTATACGACATCTCTTATAAAATGTGATGAATAACTTTGATTACACTGACAGACATGTACTTTAATTTTTCCCCTCAAACATTTTTCAATTTAATAGCACTTTAGAGACCCACAAACCTCTAATTTACAAGATTCACTTAACTCTGCTGTTATTCCGCTTAATGCTTTTTTCTGTTGTCTTTGGCAATAGAGAGAGGGAGTGAGGGTAAGATATAAAAAATTATAATAACACAGAAGTGGAGACAAAAACAGTGATGACAAATCCAAAGACTCACAACAAATGAGAGAGACAGCAGTTCATCGACAGCCAATGTTTTCTTGGTCTAGTGCAGTGAATCACTTATGCAGTGGGACACTTGGTGCAGTAATAGATCTGCTGCCACAGCTGATTCGTGAACTACATGTATACGATGCAAGGTCCAGCCTGTTAGTTACTGACAGCTACAGGGTGGCAGAGAGAGTCAAACACCAGCAGCAAGTAGTAAACACCCTTCGCTGAAAACAGCCATTGTTTGAGAAGCGCAGTGTTGGGTCTGTCTCCAAACACATAACAGGAAACCACACCAGATGACTACAAGTCAGCAGCAGCCTACTATCCATAAAAAAAAGTTATTTATCTAAGGAGTACTGCAAAATATTATCCTCATATCATCTTTCTTTGGCATTCTCTTGACCCTAATACTCTACTTTCATAGACAGTTAGAAATGCAACTTGATGGCTAACAAAGGTTCAATTTGACTGTTTATTGGCAGCCTAAACAGCAGCACGTCATGAGTCAACAATATAAACCCACATGCACCTGTTTCATTTAAAGTGAAAACTTCAGTCAGACACTGAGATCACTCTCACTGCATGTTTGGGTTTGCCTGGTCTGTGTAGCAATATCTGCTGCTACCGGATCCAGCTCACTGATAGGAGGTGATCAGCTGTCACCTCCGCTCCACAACAAAGAACAGCATCGAGTCACATACAGGCGACTTTCTCTAACAGAGATAGACCAACACTGCAACACTCAGTCGAGGGCTTGTGAGTGTCCCCATACTCACACCCACAGGCAGTGCTGTATGAAGAGAAAAGCCAAGCTATATCTGCAGCTGGTACAAGTCTACCCTAGCATCTAACCCACCAGGCAGGTATCTTTCCATGTGTCTATAAAATATATCTAAATTACAGTTTTGTAAGAATAAATGTTTTATTTTAAGTAGGGGTTTGCACTTTATGTGCACTGGTCTTGATACATCTGTTTAATTATATTCAATCATGCTTGAATTTTGTGTCAACAACTTGTGTGTGTCCTGACAAGCTTGTTGTATACAGGCCTATTGACAGTGTGCATGTTGACTCAGTGGACTGCTTACCCTTGTTATACACAAAAAGTAATGACACTGGCTGCAATTTCTTGGTTTTCTGTATAAATTGGTCATGAAATGTGATCTGAGCTTTACCAGAGTCACAAATAGCATCAAACACAATATTTCTATGCTGATACAACAAACAGCCATGATACTTTATGGCTTTGTTGAATACACCCATTAAACGCTTGCCATTGAGGAGGGGAAGTTGAATTCCCAGGTTCATCGAGGTATCCTACAGGATGATGTTAGGGTGGCTGTCAGCAAGCTGAAGCTCAGAGCAAGCTGGGTGATGCAGCGAGTCATTGGCCCTAAACATAGGAGTAAATCTACTACAGAATGGCTTTGGAGACAAAATCCACCTTCAGAGACCAGACCTCAACCCAATAGAGATGTTGTGGAATGACCTCAAGAGAGCCATTCATACCAGCCGTCCTAAAAATATGACTGAACTGAAGCAGTTCTGTTGGGAAGAATGGTCCAAAATTCCTCCTGAAAGTTGTGCAGGTCTAATCTACAGCTACAGGAAGTGCTTGCTTGAGGTTATCAACTGGACTAAGTTTTTTTAGGTCGAAGACATTTCACATCTCATCCAAGAGGCTTCATCAGTTCTGCTCGACTGGCATTGAGTCGGAGATATTTATCCCCATCGGTGGTGTTTTTCAACTTACTGTGACCTGGATGACTGAGAATCTTCACGGACACTGTTGCTATGACTTTTTCACTATCACTTTATATGTTTAATGGGTGTGTTCAATAAAGGCATGACAGATCATGACTGTGTTTTATTAGCTTAGAAATATTGTGTTTGATGATATTTGTGACTGGTGAAGATCAGATCACATTTCATGACCAGGAAAACACAAACATGCCATTACTTTTTCTTGCAATTGGTGGCTACTTCAGGACAAGCCCTAATGTGGGATTAATGAGAGGGGGGCGCTGTGAATAATGAATGGCTTGAATAATAGGAGCAAGGCTCTGAGTTTACGTGACTCACCTTGCAGCGCCACAGTCAGGTGACCACCACGAAGCAAGCAGGCTACCTCTGAAGCTTTCCTCAGGCAGGACCTGGAGACAGAGAGCCAGCTGATAATAGGTAAAGCAATAACATTTATCTGACAACATGTTACTAACACTTACTATAGGTACAGTTAAAATGTATCTAAAACACAAAGAGATATCTGTTCTAACTACTAAAAGACTTACAATCCAAAACCGTATCAAACAAATATTTTCTTGCTGCATAGCTGATATATTCCTGCATTTGTCTCAGTCACTATAAGGTAATACACACAGTGGAAAGTTTTGTGTTAATGAGAATGCATTTCACAAACATTTGCTGGTTCCAAGTGACCAGAAAGCTGAGTAGTAGTGATGATGCTTTATTTACAATTAAAATATAGTACTTTAAATTTCATTCACTGTACTCTAAAAACCTTATCTGACTGATCTATACATTCTCAAAAGGATTTCTGAGCCCAGGATTATAGTTCTGCTGTGAATGTTTATGCTGAGCAGTGAAAAGCCTCGAGTAGGAACAACTGGCCTATCAGAGCTGCTACCTGGTGTAGTCTAACCAGTGGGTGCTTTCCAGGGTAGATAACCATTTGTCATCAGGCACTGACACAGATGTGGAGATATCTACAAGTCAAAAGAGGAACAACACAGATCATATTCAGACATTATTACCACAAATGCATGGAAGTCTAAAAAGTTTCAGAATGATAAATCTCTGGAACAACGAGATGAGCTCCGTACATGAAATGTGATAAAGAAAGCAGGACTTTTACAGTAACCTTAAAGTACGTCATTGGTTTGACTGACACATCAACTCTTTACATACAGTGAATAGGGACTTCTGTCAAAGACCCCTCAAAGCACATACTTGACGAAACAGATATTTATATACCCACTGAACTCCCACTAAAGTGGTAGATGTAGGTGCTTCACTTGTCACAGTTTGCTCAGTTACTGTGTGGGTGTGTGTGCGTGTCTTGTTCCCACCTCCCAGACAGAGGGTGCGCAGGCGGCTGTGTGCCAGCTGGATGTCAGCAGGTGAGGGCAGCTCCTCGCCGAGCTCCACCACCACACACAGAGAGGACTGGCAACCAAACAGGATCATCTCCAAGTTTCTACACAACAGCATATTCTGTTAACACACTGCTACATCTGCAACAAGCCTGTATTATTTTGTGACCAAGTTGCCTTGTGTGCCTTTCTGCATTTTTTAGTCAAATGTTTGTGAACCGTTTATAACACCTACGAAGACTTGAAAGTTTGAAATTAAATGCTGTTAAAAATCTAAGTGGATTTTCCAAAGATCATTGTAATATTTCCCCTAGTGAATTTGTTCAAATGTTGCTTGAGTTAGGAGGAAGAATTAATGTTCAGTCTAAATAAACAAGTACTGTAAAAACTCATTAGTGCAAGTTGAATCTGCTATTCTGACCTCACACTGTGTTGAGCTACGTTTAAATTGCAGCCTCAATCATCTGTAAATGCATGAAGTATTTAGCCTGTAACCGGCTGCTGCTATTTTAGATTTGGTTTCCTGTGTTCAGACACCTACCACACACATTCTGTACGCTGACTGCTATCTGTAGTGGCACAAGGTTCAGCTGCAGAGAGGAGTATGTGGCTAATACAGTATGTAATCCCTCACTCAGTGACCTCAGAATCTTATCATCTGTAGAAATGAATTAACACCAACTATTTTATCCATGTGTAGCTGGTGGTGTGAACAAGTTACTTGACTGTAGCTTGTTCACGCCTCCAGCTTTGCACACAGGTCAGAGAAAAATATAATGCTTACAAAATATGTTGGAATATAAACTGATTTAATAAACTGTTTGTACTCGGTTCTGCCGTCCTCTGAGCACTTTCTACCAAATCAAACCAAAGGAGCAGATGTGTGAATGGGCAAATCTGGACAAAGTCCAGGCCTGATTCCTGTGGACAAAGTCCGGAGTTCATGTGTGAAACGGAATCGTTCCTTTCTGACATTTTATTTGATGAGATGGTCCTTACTGTAGCAGTCCCACAGCCTGATTTAGACCACGTTGATGACTAACCAACCAACCTATTATTAGTCCAAAGTGTGGGTGGTCAAATGCCAATGCTGACAACAACAGTCACACATGCTCTAAAATCAATTTGAAGAACATTAAGCATCAACTCACCTGATATCATCTTTCTCATGATAAATGTTGTTCTGGAAGCTTGCCATTCGCAGCAGATCACTACCTCGGGGGTGTCGCCAACACCAGCGCTGCAACACAAAGCACAGCTTGACCCTCTTCAATAACACGTTGCAGAGTGTTTAAATTCCCTGAAGGCACTCACTGCATCTTGTAATATGTGTCACTGGAATGATAATAAGGGAAACTGTGTTTGATCAGCAGAATATTGAACTGCCGAACTGCCATTACAACAAAAGACACTATACATTTGTCTTTCTTCTTTTAGCTTTGGGGTTACAAAGACACAAAATCACAGATACTGCCTTAAATGAAGACCCCTCAGAATAATGTGTAAAATCTGTAGAAAATACAAAATGTGTAGAAAACTGGATTTTTAAGGCCTTATAAGAAAATTCACAAAATATTTTACAGTACAGGTTTGATGCAAGAAAAATCGCTTTTTTGTTAACAGACTGCATGAAATCATGAACCAATCACAAAATAAATGTCGTCACCACTCATTTAAATAGTCGACTCAGTCAGAATGTTCTCAGTATTAAGTGCACTCACAGGGATGCGTCCTTCATTGAAGTGGGCAAAGCTTTTCTTCAGCTCAGTGTCAAAAACCTTCTGTGGGACCGCAATGAACCTCGGCAGACTGACAGGGAACAGAAAGAATTCTCTGTTTTATTGACAGAATTAGTGGAGCAGTAGAAGCCACAGACGATGGATGAGATTTTTCTGTATCCAAAATCTGTACAAATGTATTCACACATTTCTCAGTGGATGCATTTCAAACATTTAATGTTTTTATATGCTATTGGCTAGAAAGTAACACTAAGGAGAGGATATTTAGAAAAACCAACAATACCACATTTAAATGTGCATTTTAAAACTCAATACACACAAAGGTATTCATTTAGAGCATTGTATAATTGACTATTTTTCACCTTGGGTGTGAATTTACCTGGTGGACATTTCAAAGCGGTCGTTGACTGAGCTGACTCTCCAGCCACTGGCCCCACACCTCTCCAGCTCTTGCTCCCAATCTGAGGTAGAATCAAACCAGTTCATGTGGGCGTCTCGGCGGCGGTTGCTTAGAAACTGCTTCATTTCTGCAGGAGGAAAGTGATTCAAACACTTCAACTGAGGTTTGTTTTTGAGATGCATAAGAATTGCAAATGTTGTTTTGATGCTAATGACACTTTTTTTGTTTCCAGCTTCTCCACTGTGAGAATTTCCTATTTTATATCACTGTTAACAACTTGTGGAAGACCAAGAGGGTTAAGGTACTAGATTAGTCCTATTCTTACATACTCTATGTGGTACAACTACCAGCAGCATGAACATACTAGTTTTTCTTTTGTTAGTTCACTATTTGCTGCAAATGAAAAGTTTAGTGGAATAGTAGAGTTTTATTCCAAACTCTGAATGCTACGCTCTCACAGCACAATGTTACATTTAATTATGGTGGCCTAATCTTTCCCAAACCGAGTTTTTAAATGAATGTCAGCTCTGGAAACCTTTACTGAGCCACTCTCTGAAACCACTGGAAAGACTTCCTCACATCTGGCAATGGTTTCAAAGACAGTATTTACAGTGTGTCATCACAAAAGAGAAGGTTTGTAATTTAGGGTTCCTTCCACCAGTCTTGAGTTAAAACATTATGCTGTGATGGTACAGTAGATGGTAGAAACAGAAACAAACAGATGAAACCGAGTTGAAGTCAAATGACAAACAGCGATCATAGTTTTATTCAGTTGCTGGTACCGGACTGGGTGAAAATCAAAGTAAGAACACCAGGAGAAAACGTTTAAGGCTTCAAAAAGCAAGCACAGCACATGACTACTGTAAATGGCAACACACACTGGGTGTGTCGAGTTGCGTCATGTAACACACATGGGGAGAAGTCAGTGCAGAACTACCGAAATGGGTGAGTATTTCAGTATTTCATTCTTTTGACATGTGTCGTTATAGGCAAATAGGACAATAGCATATCCTGTTTGCCGCAGTGTGGGCTTGCATTAAAAATAATGGCTGTGGGTATTTTGATGAGAGTCACGCTGCCAGTGTGCATTGCCCATAACACATCCATTCTGTGTTTCTGATTCACGAGGGTATCTGATTCTCACTTTCACAGAGCTGTTATTTCTGTGAATATTCATCACAGTGAAATAACAGAAAAAAAACCAACTCTCCCTCCAATTCTCAATCATTTTCATGTCACTAACGTCCAAACAGACACACGAGGCAACAGTGCCTAAAATAAAAATTACTTTCTAAGATCTCTCTACTTTATAGTATGCTGTATTGTTAGTTGGTGTGTAGAACTGCAGCATAACAGACTGACAGATAGACTAATAAGATATTATATCAGTGACAGGCACTGAATGGATGGCTGTGTACATTAATCTACTCACCTACACTCCCAAGGGCGGCATTCTGGAAAGACAGAACTGAGCCTGGTTTGAGAGGCTGGTAGGTCTTGGCGATGGTGTAGGTTATCTGAGGATGGAAACCATAGTGAGCACACCAACATGACACGTGTCATCATCTTTCAGCACCAGGGCCATAAAGCATCTAATCAGAAGTCAACAACACAGATCAGCTTCTCTGTGCTGTTAACCTTATGATGTACAGTACTGTATGTGAGGTAAGCAGAGCCTTGAATCTAAAAAATACACACACCCTGAGAGATGTAGTTGTAAATAAATATTCACCAAACCTGGCACAAATGTTAACAAGAAAGTATAAATCAGAATGCACTGTACAACAACATTAAAAAGACCAAAAATATTACTAGATTAAAATGTAGAAAAACTATAAGTGCATAATAACATAAAACTAAGTTTAATAAGAGGCACCTGAACTGCCTTATGTCCCGACAGTATCTTATCCTCAAGAAAGCAAATCAGTTTCACCTCATTAATATGCAAATGTATACAAACACAACAAAATCTAATCTGATCGTCTACTTTATATGATGTTTCTACTGTGTATAGCTGAATTATGGTGTTCACAAGAATGTGTCTGCAGAGTCAGAGTAGCAGAGTCACAGATGCCAGTACAATGATACAATGTCCCACATACTGTGTCCCATCAGTAGATGGACACATACCTCTATGACCTGTGGGTCAGGAGTGAGGCGGTCAAACAGGAAGCAGATGACTCGCATGTCCCTGCAGTAAAGCACTAGTTCCTCTGGAGTGAACTTCAGTGAGGAGTTTGGGGTCACTAGCTTGGTCCTGTTTGGGCCCACTGCAACACAGAGGGGAAAAGGTAGGAATTAAACACACAGATGGTCAAGAGCAAAAGAGATACTATACTCCATATATAGTGTACACTATGTAGTTTACTCAGTAGTGAACAGTAAACTCAGATTTCGGACACTTCATAATCGTCACCATTTTGTGCCTTTACTAAACAGGTGTAGAGTTGCTCAATGGTCACTTTCCCTCAGATAAATTCACATACTCAGCATTCGGACACCACTACATACAAAATGGTGAACACTATATAGCTTATAGTGTGTTATTTACGACACAGCCCCAGTTTTTTTTTTTCTTTAACTGTAGCATCAACAGTAGAATATTATACCAATCCAGCAGCAGGCCAAAACACGGAATACCATCTAAAAGCAATACTAGTCAGTGAATCTGTAGTTGTAGTATGACTTCAAATGCTTTTAATGGTTGCATGAGGTGGGCATGAGGTTTTACTTACCGACCACAACCTTCTCTATAGATGCCAAAGCCACGTCATGATCTCCTAAAAGCACCAGGTCTGCATTGTCCTGCAAAATTAACATTATTTACAGAGAACGTTTCAGTTCCAAGGTCCTGTCACCATAGATTTTACATTATGTGAAGTGCACTTTGTCATTTTCACAGTGTCATACTTTAAACAGATAACATGTTTTAAACAGATGATAACAACAACAACACTACTAATAATAACAGCAAATAAACTATGAC
Organism: Monopterus albus; assembly: GCF_001952655.1. NCBI lineage: Eukaryota > Metazoa > Chordata > Actinopteri > Synbranchiformes > Synbranchidae > Monopterus > Monopterus albus. Next base: position 179,127 of record NW_018127981.1, read on the forward strand.
AGAGTATAGCTATTTAGAGGGATAATAACAGCAAATAACCTATGACAGAGTATAGCTATTTAGAGGGACTCACGTCAGGATTGGGACTGTCTTGGGGCACAAAAACCACTCTGAAGTGAGTACAGTAGAGAGTTCCTGACAGCCAACCTCTTCCTTCCCTGGCAGTCAACTTCTTCCTCACCATAACAGCTCTCTGAAGTACACACTCACCTAGTGATGACAAAGGGAGATCTAGTACAGCGGTGCCAGGATGGATTTTATGGGTAACATTACTGTATGTATGTCAGGCACTGGGTATTAGCGGTTGTGCTTATCTAGTTATGACCGTTTACCCTTCATATCTTTGTAAAAATGTATAAATGAGTGTGTGTATAGTGGGGCTTCTGGAGAGGATACATAACAGGAAGTGTATAAATATAGAAACAACAAGTACAAAAGTTCACAAAGCTACTGGGGGTGGGTGTGATAAACACCCATAAACAAAAAAGGTAAATCCTCAGGTTGTTGCCAGGGTAGATGGCAGAGATGAGCAGGCAGAACACCAACTTGTAGATGACAGTAACTATTTGCTCTGGAATTACATTAGTTTGGTATGTTTTACTTACATAGGTTCATATGAGTGAAATGCCCAATTTACACAGCATTTGTCTAAATAGCAGCTAAAATCACCTAAATGACTACTTAAACCACAGCTCTGTGTTGTAGATTTTAAAAACAATTATTTTATGTGTATAGCACTTAATTCAGTGGATATTTTAGGACAGCCCTGTGACAGACTGGTGACCTGTCCAGGGTGTACCCTTCCCAATGTCAGCTGAGACTGGCTCCAGCTCCTCCATGACCCTATTCAGGAATAAGCAGTACAGATAATGGATGGATGGATGGATCATTTAAGAGAACATTATTAATGCATCATTGTATATATTATAAGGAGAAGCCAACAGGAGCCCAGTACATAGTATGTTCATTCAGCCAAGTGTAGGAAAGCTTCACGGTGAAGAAAACGAGCAGAAATTGTCTAAAGAAAATGCCACTCCGGGGAAAAACACTATCTGATATGTTGAAATGTGTACTTTACGTGTACAACACTTTATCAGTAATCTACTGCTACTAAGTGGTGTGTCCTCATCCTTGGGTAAATGATGAAAGTTGATGACACATCTGAAACTCCAGGACTAAGATTCCAAAACAAACCTTTCCACCCAGAAAAGTCTTGCCCGCAAACACAGATGTGGATAAACACAAACAAAAAATCTCCAAAATGCACACACACAGAAATGAGGCAAAGCTTCTGCCAACTAGACTGTGGGTTTCCATGGCAACAAAGTCTGATCCTGGGTAGAAGTAGAGGAAAATGGCCTTTTTATCTATGACAAGAGGAGTGTTTGGCCAGACACATGGCAAGAAAAAGGTTTTCATTTCACTCAAAAGGCCAAAAAGATGAGGAAACACTGCTGGTTCCTTGAGACTGAAAAACAAAAAAACAATCTGAAGAAACAAATTCCTTTTACTGCACATGTGGAAGGAAATGGCACAGCCCTTAAACTGAAAATGGAAGCAGATTTGGGCTGAGCCCAGTCTCTGCAGAATGTTCTTAGCTTAATAGGCTTTGGGGGGGACACCAAAGAAAACAGGAAACAACATTTTTACATATGAAACACTTGGTTATGCTGTGAGCAAAAAAAGAAGAAAAGCATTTGCTTCCAACACCATTGCATCAGGATTGTACAAGATGGGTGTATATCTTTCATGTGCTCACTGCTTAGCTTCTACCTCCACTCAGCAGGACTTGGCTACGCATGAACTAGCTGCAGAGATTTAACACAAAGTGAACCGTTACTGAGAGCTTGTCTTTCAAAAGGGCAATCTGTGGCTTTGTGTGCCTCATTTTAATGCCTGACCAGAGGGCAAGTGAGGCAAAAACATTTCTGTGGCCTGTAGATTTGAGACCCAAAGGAGCGAGGGGGAAAAAGGCAGAGAACAGAGGCCCATGGCCCCTGTTTGCACTCTGGTGAGGGTTAAGAAGTTAATATAAGCAGGTGTTCAGCTCAGCAAAAGTGAGCTGCACACATGAAGGTGTTTACAAGACAGACGTCCTTTAATCGAATAAAACCTTTCATGTTGTTCCTGGAGAGCTGCAGACACACTGCAACAATGTATTATTGACACAGTATTTGTGCACTTGCAGTGCCGTTCACATTGATTAAGGTCCCACTATTTAATCTTTTATATTAAAATAAGAATAAATAAAAAATCTGGTTAAGTATATTATAAGGTTGCCTGTGACCCTGTGTACATATGCCACTGATGTTTGGGTCACTTTGGAACATCTGTTTGGTACATGCCTTTTTCTGGATCATAACTACTAAGAAAACAAACAGCAGTGGTAGAAAGCAAACAGGCACAGAAGAACAATTGAATGTCTATGCAGCAGACAAAAGTGACTGAAGGCCATGATGGTTGATTTCAGGTTTCCTGTTTGCTGACGAGTCGCCAGGGTCGGTGGCAGTCTTACAGATGCCAGTTACATCAGCGCCTGACCGTATTATAGACAGGAACAGAAAAGTAAAACCAGCCAGAGACACTGTGCCTCAAGGCAAAAAGCTGTCGAACACATGGCTTTATTATACTGAAATCTAGCATTTCTGGAATTTTTATCTATTTTTAAACAGTGAGGTCCCACATGCAGCCACAGTGGGAGGCTAGACTGACAGTACCAGGTCCAATTCATATAAGAATAGAGGAAATCAATTCAGTTCAGGTGTTTGACTGAAGGAGTTCAAACATATGTTTTGTTGTGTTCTCCTTAGACAAATTTTAGGTGTGGTTTCATATTGGCACGGTATTAAAGCACATAAAGTTCTTGCAGTAGATACATACACAGTCATTTCAGCTATGTAGGTTTAAATTCAAGTTCCCCCTTTAATGTTTCAGCTGCTTCTGGTGATTTTGTGGTCACTGACTTGGATATGTGAAAAGAGCGAACTAAAGGATCAGCCTGAGCAAATACAGCTGAGAGACAGATGAACCACATGCTCTTGGCTTCCAGTTTGTTTGTTTTCATCCACATTTGTTCCGACGTTTCAGCTGGGATGCATGGTATGCAAAACCAGCTGGGAGGAACACTAAAGACCAGGAACAGGTTGTGTTAAGTTAAATCTGGGGATTCAGAGCCATCAGCGTTGAGTCAATACCACTGACTCTGTAGGAGCTGAAGGAGACTTCTGTATAAATGACAACAAAAAGGTTTCTCTGTGTTGGTACTATCCGACAAAGCACGACATGCCAGAGATTTGCTCTGGTAAGAAACAACAGTACAGAGAACCAAAACCCACCAACTTTCAAGTGATGCAACATCCACAAATAGTGACAAGTTTCAAACAACACAGACATGAAAATCTGAACATTAACAATATAAAGCAATTTATCTCCAGACATACTGATCATCAGAAAATCATTTTTATCCAGTAATACACTGCAAAGTATCCATTCAAAGTCACACAAACAAAGAATTTAAATCCTTTTTCAATGTCAAAATGGAAACCTAAATATGCAAATATCAAAGCTCTGGTCTCTTGTCCATCAGTCAACAAACTAAAAAGGTTATTGACAACCTTTAAATCACACAGTAACATAAGACTGTGGAGAAAGGGGACTGAAACTCTGAAGGGGTCCTGGTCTCTTGGTATTGTGTGTGAATGGACAGTATACCCCCTCCCCCACTTGCAGAATTGAAAAGGTACATGATCTACCTGGGCTGTTGGAGCTATGCTGACCTGTTTGCCCTCCCACAGGCCAGCTCGGTTTCTGCAGTCCTGCATCCCGATGTCACATGAGAATGCTGTGGTTGCTGAGCGTGGCCTGTTTACTACTGACAGAATGGGAAAGATTCTGCAAACGTACTTCTGAATCTGTAGCCAACATGGTTGCTCTCAACTTGTCAGTGCACCTAGTTTGAGACACCACACATTCAAGGCACTTTTTTTTTTTAACACAACAACCAAAGTTGCTGCTTTGAGCATGAAAGCAAACCTGTTCTCGCAAACTGTCGCAGCACTTACTCTGCAGAGAGTGCACACAGCTCACATGGTAGATTTCCCAGCCTGAAATCTAAATCTGCTTTTGAAGAAAAACAAAAATCACAAGGCTACATTTCCAGCAGACTAATATAGTAAGCCATTTTATATAACAAAGCAGCAAATATAGCTCTCAATGGAAAAATATCTGTTCTTAAAAAGCACAACAGTACAGCAAACACACATCTGTCTACTACTCTCTTAATATGAGACAGGTTCTCATGGACAGCTGTGTTTCTAATCAGCCTGGAAAGAAAGTGGAGAAAGAAAGAGGTAAAAGAACAGTAAGATGCTGATGTTTAAAGCCAGCAGGGGGAAAAAAAATCATAAAGAAAATCCGACATTTTACAGAGAAATGTTAAGAGCTAAGAATAGGACCTCTGTATGTGTTGTCAAGGACCAGTAGAGTCTGGAAGGTTTCTGATGAAAACATTGCTGCAAAACAAATTAGAATGACTATGTGAATGAAACAAGGAAGGAAGTGTGTATGCATGCATGAAAATGTGTGGAGGTGAAAATGTGCATCTGTCTGTATGAAAGGTCAGTGGGAGCCCACAAGCTTCCATTGTATGTCAATACAAAAACACAGAAATAATAAAACAATTCAGCTTTATTAAACAAAATGCATAAACAGAAAAAAATTTTCAAGATAAAAATGAGGTAAGAGAAAGATGACAAAGAGAGACAAAGATGAATAGGACAGGCACAAGTGTGTGTTTGTGAGGTTAAACTGAAAGAAGAATCCACATTTACTCAATCTGCTATGATGGAGTGCTGTGAGTTAACTGCTAATATGCCAAAGTTAAAGACTTGCCTATCTCAGATCTAGGGGCTATCGTCTAAGGCCATTCTTTTGAAAAGCTCCTGCAGGGTGTCACCAACAGAATATGAGCAGGTTAGATGAGGGAAAGAACCTACACCTCCCCAATCAGTGATTTTCTGTGGCCCTGGACTATGCAGCAAATTAGCCTATCACCTGGGTTAAGAGGGCTGACCTCTGATTAACCTACCTGGCTAAACTCTCTCTCTCTCTCTCTCTCTCTCTCTCTCTCTCTCTCTCTCTCTCTCTCTCTCTCTCTCTCTCTCTCTCCCTCCCTCTCTCTCTCCCTCTCTCTCTCCCTCTCTCTCCCTCTCTCTCCAGCAGGGGTTTTAACAGCTGAGAGAAAAGCAAAAGTGATTCCAGGGCTTCCAAGAAGGATATGATTCTATCTGACACATGGAGGGGGGCTTAGGGGCATCTTGTCACAACAGATGGATTTCTAAACAAAATGTTTAGCATAAAGGAGTAATCCAGTCACAGCTAAAGGAGCAAGACAATCAATATATCACCCATAGCTCATCTTGGAGACACTTTGGAGCACAATTCTTTTACACCAAATGAATAAAGGAATACAGACAGCCTACTTCAGGAATACAGTGAACACACAATGCTGAATGCTTCTGCGCAACACAGTCACCTTGCTTTGCAATGGTTACAACATGAAAAGGGTTCAAGTCAGCTGTATATATGAACTACAGTATAATAAGTCCTATCGCTATACAGACTGCTGTATATACACACACTACAGCAAGTGCTGCAATACCTCACCTTTATTCACATGACAAAAAACAAAAATGTGGCTGCACTACTCTGTGTGACAAGTTGTACCTCATCACTCATGTCACAACTGTTTTAGGCAACAGGGATTTATTTATATTGTCCTCAGTGCTTCAAAGGGTACTGATTTACATCTGAAAAAGTAAAAACACTGGCTGGGGAGGTTTTTTTTTTTTTTTTTTTGCTGACATTTGAGAACATTTCATCATGTAATAAAGCTGCAAGATTGTGCAATGAGGCCCTCAGTCTCCTTTTGCATGTTCAGTGGCAGTTTTTCTTAACTGAAGTGTGTTATTATTGGTTGTGATACCAAACAGTTTATTGTTAATACTGCCCTGTATTTATATAGCAAATGCAAGATGTGCAGAGCTGTCACAAGCACAATAGAGAATGTTGTAGCAATGCTACAGTATGAACTGATATATTGTTCATGGTAATAACTATACCACTGATATAATAATTTAAAAAGCTTTATACATCGCTACAAAAATGAGCTCCTAAAGGCGTAATCTTACCTGGTAGGCAGCGTAATCCAAACACATCTCGACTCTGTGCGTTCAGCCCACTCTGATTCAGCATCCTCTCCTGAAATAGAAACACAGCTGACATTAACGTCCGTCTTGTTTCCAAAGCAACTTTTTACTCATCACTGTAACAGACAGGGGGTGTGTCCTATGCATAAAGCAATGGTTTGACATAGGAACAAGCTTATTAGTTTTAGTCGTTGTTGTGAATTATATGAGAAGATTAATACCACTAAATTGTCTGTCATTAAATATCAAGCTAGCATAAGCAGGTGGTTAGCTTATCTTAGCATAAATACTGGAAACAAGGGTGGGGGGGGGACAGCTAAGACGGCTCTTCCCAGACAGAAAGAATCTGATTATTAGCACCTCTAAAGCTCACTGGCTAATAACCAAGAGCCTAGCTAAAAGTCCTGAATAATGATGTTCATTTGAAAGGAATATTTTTAAACTAGGCCACACATATCAAATTAATTACACAAGAAAAATAACAGCCTCAACAGCATGGACAGAGCCTCGTGTCACTTTGGTTATAATTAAATGATGGTTCTTCCTGCATCTCTCCTCAAAGTCTGCCTTGTCTCAGGGGACTCATTTTCAAAAACAAGAAAATAAAACTAGCCAGACAGTGCTCTGAGTCCTAGTTTCCATGCTGCTGTTCTGTTTGTTCCTGCTTGTTCCTGCTTTCTCTATAGTCATGACGTCTTGCATGCATACTTGAGTCTGTTCTACAAGTACAATCCAACCTCACAGTGCCACAGAGGCTTCCATAACCAGACCGTGAGATTACTAGCACATATGCTTCCACTTAACTTTGCTACTAACCCCCACCCTGTGAAGACCATTTACATTTATAGGCTAGAAATCCCATAATATAACAATCCCAGCAACTTGAGAGGACGATATGATTATACAGGTGGTGACAAAGCTTTAGAAGAGTTTCAAACATCTTTCTCAGCAGTTCTGACTGAGGTTGGCTCACAATGAAACTATTAATCATAATTTCATTTAAGGAAACTGCTTCATCATGAAACACCAGTATTCTTTCAATGTCGTGCTAACAATTCTAGCAGTGTAGTGAATTCTGAGTTAGCAACCTGCTCATGAACCTGAGAGTCTAAGCTTGTGGCCTTCCATAAAAAAATACAGGGAACATTAAACACAGAGGACTTTTGCTTGTTGAAAAGGCAGTAAAATCACACTTTTTCATAGCTGGTTGTTTTCATTGCATGTGAGAGCATCTGCAGAGCCTGCTGTTTGCTGCCGACGCTACCATTTTTTCAGATATGTCAAGTTTTTAGGTCATAGTTTTTTATATAGTAATGTATCATATATATGAAGCAAGGCATACAGTTTATTTTAACATGTTAACTAAGAACTTTTCCACTTTTCTAAAAGATGAACAGTAGAATATTAGGTTAGCTGTTAAAAAAATGAAGAAAACAATACTAATATGCTAATTAATTAAACCCGAACTAATAAACACATTAATGAAAACAAAGAATGGTTTTAATTAAAACCATTTAATTGAACACCAAGTAATGTTATGTGGCCAAGTTTGCTCTAGTGCTATAAAATGATTCCAAGCTTCCAACTAAAGTCTTTAATAAAACTAAGGAATTAGCCAATAGCATGAGTTCTCTATGACAAATGGTCTCCATGGCCTTCAAGTTATGGTTATAGTTCCAACCATTTTATTGACCAAATTAGTTAAATGTTAGAAGGTTCTGCTGGTGAAAAACAAGTTTACATATATTATATATATATACACGCTTACACACATACAGCAGGACACTCAAATTTTACAAGACTTAGTTTCTGCCAGAAAACGACGTTGTCTCTGTATCAACACCCACAGAAAAGCCAAAACTGAATTCCTTATCCCGTTTCAAGCACACACACGTCTATTCTGACCTTGTTTTGTTACATTTCATGAGTCTAGTGCGTTATATCTGTCCTCTGGAGGTTGTCAAGACTGACAAATGAGTGCCTTAGAGTCTTGTGAGGCAAGGGACTCTTAACAGATAACAGCGTAACACAGAAGCTGGAGTACTACTGATACTCAGCTGCAGACTAAGCAAAGTATATAATGTGTGATACGAGTGGTGCTCCCTTGGTTAAACTATTAAAAATTAGACTCATGGATATAGAAAATGTGATGGTTTAAAACAATCTACAGAAAATGGATTATATATGTGAAATGCACCAGGTTTTGCACTCCAGAGTTAAAACAGGCAACAGAGATAAGGGAAATGGCTATGACATAATGTACTGTATGCCTTCTAGTCTGATGTTAACACCATACTGTCAGTGCTGTGTTTTTGCTGACATTTCACTTTCGTCTTTAGCATCCCCACTATAATCACTTACATTTTCTTCTTTCTCTCCCATGCTGCGTCTTTGCCCCACATATGCCCCCCTCTGCCCCCACCCTTCATCCTCAGGGACAGTGGCCAAGGCTAACTACAGTTTCCATTGCTCATGGCTTCCCCTTGCTCCTGCAGCCAGACTTGTGCAGTAAGCGTGTCTTGAACATACCTTCTCCAAACGAGAGGCAAAACACACAAGGGAAGATGACAAACTGAACTGCTGGTAGGACACTGGAGTAAGATTAATTTCCTACTGCTTCTTAATACCCTACAATTAAATCTATCATGTCTTAGAATGACAAGTTTCTGATGCTCTGACCTCTTCTGACAAAACTCTGTACCAGCAAGCTGAGCCACATCTTAAGAGCAGAACCGTTTAAAGGAAATAATTTTCAATTGAAAACAAGCCTCAACACAAAACAAGGACACTTTTTTTTACGTGACATTACAACACACATCATGGACCCTAAGCATCTGTTGTCAGGACAAACAATTGTGATTGTCTTTTTAAAGCTACTGCTGAGACATGCTGTGCTTTGGGGATGTAGCCTCTTTCCACTGAAATGAATGAGATCATGACCTGTTTGTTTGTTCTGTGCTTGTCATTTCCTCACAAGTGGGGACTGTCATATGGCATTGTGAATTGGCTTGGAAGGAAAATAAGGATATGTAGTTCTATATGTACACATATATGTATATGTAGTAGTTCTGCTACTACATATTACTAGTTCTGCTAGTAGTATGTTCCTAATATTCAGATCCTCTCATGTGTGTAGCTGAGGAGGACAAAAATATAGACACCTCTGAATATAATATAGTCAAGTATAGCCCTACCTTTAACTATGACCTCAGCAATAAACATATAATTGAGTTTATACATTTATGACAATTTCACCAAAAACTGAAACACTCTGAGCTTAACAAATGTCAAGATGGAAGTGCATACAATTGTACAGGTGTACCTAAAGTGGCTGGTGAATGTATGCATCATACTATAGTGAATATTCAGCTTTGAACCCCTTCCTCTGGAAAAGTGAGCAGGAATTAGCACAGCACAACATTTTATTTTGAAAGCTTCCCTCATGAATGCCTGGCAGCAAGGGAAGACATTACAGCATTGTCTGCATTCTCATCCATTCTTCATTATGACGCCATCAGTCTAGACCTAAAATGCTCAATAAAGATATAATCACTGGCTTTATTAATGATGTCTCTGTTGAATTATTTGCAATTCATTGTGTCATAGAATAAAACAGATGCTGATGATACAATATAAGGTCAGTACAGAAAGACTCAAAGGGCATCTGTATCCACATAAAACAACTGCTTACCATATTAAGATCAAGTACTTTCAGTAGCCTACTACCAGGCTAGCATCTCTGTCTGGCTGGGCTAAATGCTAACATGTTTAGCAGGTATAATTCTACCATGTTCCTTATCACACAGCATGTTAGCATGCTAACAGTTGCTACTTACCGTGTTCCTTATCACATTAAGCATGTTAGCATGCTAACAGTTGCTACTAGGTGCCAAACACAAAGTATACCTGAAGTTGAAGGGAATGTCAATTGTTCACGTATTTGTTCAAACAAAAATTGATGACATATTAGAGGATCCCATATCTAATAGTTATTAAGAAATTTCACTCAAAACCACAAACATCAACCTTGTGGTGGTCAGTAGGATTCATCCTCTGTTTACCAAGGATATGTCTACCAAATCCCATGGCTATCCATTGATTAGTTGTTGAGATATTAAGCAAAACAGACAACCGACTGACCTTCGTTCTTATCGTTAGAGTTGAAATGTTAGTCACCTCTGACATCTAAGCTCTCAGGAGTAAAATTATCAGAGCTATTCCATACACTTAAAACAGACAAAGAGCCTAACCTCTTAAGACCCAGCCCTTTGGTTAGTGAATAGCACCAGTGGCTCATTATCACCCAATGCCAGATCGATACACCCTCCAGTGGGACCATGAATCTCTTCTGGTGTTAAGAAGAGCCCATTGTGCTGTGCTCTGTAGCAGTAGAAGCTTCAGTAGTTTCATGGATGGCAGTGAATGTGATGTCTGGGTCCTATGGGAATGGGTGTGAGTGACTGCACTGTTTTGGCCCACTCCTATCAGGCTTGGATCTTCAGCTACTCTGAACAGAACTTAGATAATCCCCCCTCTGGCATTTTTGCTTCTGAGAAGCTTTATGCAGTGTGCCTTTTATGCTGACTGATCAAAAGCTGGCTGGGAGATACAGATGGAGTCAAATCAACAGGACAGATATAGTCTGAATAGGCCTTCTGTCCTGTCAAGATGCAGGCCTGAGCATCTTTATGCAGAATGTATGACCCACGGTTGCACTCTGGTTTGTCATTCCTCATGCAAAAATACCAAACATCTCCTAGTTGACGGTTCTCGAATATGATGATTTGATTTTCTTTGTGTCTTGAGATTGTTAACATCTCTTTATATATTTTTCACAAATGTTACTTTTTAGAAAATAATCGAATAATCAAGAAAGCAATCTGCAACTGAAATTACAGGTTAATAAAAATATTTATCTGTTTCAGCCAACTGACTAGATGAAGGACATGGCAACTCCCCAGAAGTGAAGCGGCCACAAATCGATCACCCCCTGGTGGCTGGCCTCAGTATAGATCATAAACTCTGCCCCCTCCATGTTAGCGAATGGGATATGAGCCAAACAAAAAATTCAAAGAACAAATCAAATGGATTTTTCCCCAGAGGTGGTTTCTGTCATTTCAGGTACCTATAATCACAGAGATTTGTGTGAAAGTTATTTGATTAAAATGGGTATATTTCGGATGATATGACTGCTTTGATTGGCGGCCTGACTGCTTGGCTCCACTTCTGGTCGGTACTGTGCAGAATCTGATTGCAAAATGCGTTAAGAAAAAAAAGAAAAAGACAGCTACCACCATAGTCACGATATTTTGCATATTGGCAGCAAGTGGTGAAGTTTTGTCCCTATGTTCCAACCTTATATTTTTTGCCTTCCAAAATGGCCTGGGTGGCATAAACACAGTGATTAAAGAAGAGCAGATTAACCAGTAAAAGCAAACTGCAAAACCATCTGGTCCAACTCCACCTTAGGATTGGATTCAGTTTTCTAAAGAAGTCTTAACACATGCTCATGTATGTGAAACCCACAAGAGTGTGTGGGTGGCCAGTGCATAAATTCTACCCAGCCTACTATGTCATATTATCATATTTAAGTCTCAGCCACATTCTCATACTTGGACACATGCGATTCAAATGGTGGGGGGCAGTGACAATTTCTGCAAATCTCATTCTGAGGTAAGCGAATTCAAAACCCCTGTACCTCGCCACTGCTGTCTCCATAGCGACAGCCAGATGTTGTGCTCTGCACGTCACCCCCACATGCAAGCCTCGCCCAAGAGCAGAGTAAAGAGGCATCTGTTACCATTTCCCCCGGCAGCTGCTAAAAATATCCAAGGAGGAGAGACACAAAGACTGTGCCCACAGACTGTTCCCAAAGGAACAAGCAACTCCAAACACATTCCTACTGTGTGTGTACACATTTCTTTGTGCTGCCTATCAAATTAATTTGCCACCATAGCCTCTCAGGTGCTCCTAACCAGAGACAGCATCTGACTGATTTCACCCTGAAAACAGTCCTTTGCAACATTGTATGACTTTTAAATATTTTTTGGCAATTAGAGGCAGCTGAAACTGGCTACAACTGTTCAGTTCACGGTAGTCTGTGTGTGCAATTTAAGTCAGTGTACAACAACTGAATCCCATATAAGGCAAACCCTTTGCCATGAGAAGTGATTACAATTCACTGGCCCTTCATAAGACAAACAGCCATTACATTATGTTCTCTTACAGTAATCAAGCACAGTCCACCTTCACACACTGAGCAGCCTCTGGGAGGGATTTCTGAGGAGGGGCCACGGGTTTCTAGTCCAGCCAGGCTGCAAACTACCTGGCTGTACATTTATAGCTCAGCCCCGTGAATGGTGGCCAGTGTTTCCTGCCTGCTTCTTGCTCTCTCTGGTCTTTATGGGGAGTGCTGATGAGTCAGTGACAGCTCAGAGAAAGCAAAATTAGTTGATGCTGCGAGATCAATTTAAAGAACTCAACCTCCTCTTCTGGAAATTATATAAGGGTAACTACAATCTTCATACTGATACTGCATATTTTTAATAAAGTCCCTTAAAAGAGAGAATGAAAAAATGTCAAGGGGTCAAGTGATCGAAAGATGTACAAACAGGAAAACTATCTTAGCTGCATTTTTATAGCCAAAACTGACATCTGTAAAGTATTATAAGTAGAAATACCAATAGCATTTAACTTAACGTTCATCACGTTAAGTTACACTGTCACTTAGGAGCTCAGTCTTTACATTTATGCGAGAAAATAAAACGGAATCAACCAATTTATCTTAACCTAGTAAGTTACTGTTACCAGGGCTTCGTTCAGCAGAGGTAGTTAGCTTACCTTGATATCTGGGAGCATTTGTCTCACTTTGAATGTGGTTTTAGATCCTGTTAACATTTTTAACGACAACAGAGAAAATGCGAGCCCACGAATTAAAAAAGAAAAGTGTTATTATATGCTAACCGTCGCTGGGTTAGCGGTCACCTCTCTCCATTTTTAGCCGAGAAACCCGTTGAAAAGCGCTGAAAGGTCTGGTGCGTCCACCGACGGCTAGCCTGTATCACCGGCTGCTAAAACTGAGGTGTTCAGCGTGAACAAACAAACTATTCTCGCTCTTTTCATCACTGTTGGCACTGACAGCATCCGTGTCGCGACCGCACATACAAACAAACACAACCAGAGCACACCTTGCAAAAACCACTCACTGAACTATCCCTAAGTGGTGTTACGGTTAACGGAGAGATGCGTTCACCGTCACTGCTGCTTTGCTAGCCATGACGTTCTATTTGTTTATTCCTTCGCCATAGTGAAACTCACACTGGCGAAAAAAAGCCAAGTGCAGCAGTGGAGCTCCTTAAAGGGCCAGTATACGTGGACTCTGAAACAGCATGTGACCTTGAGAGTCCCAGACTGACAATAAAAGTCCTCCACAAAGTTTTATTGTACTCACTATACTTTACAGTAGAGACGGAAGGAGAAAAGATTTCAGTTTTCCCCGCTTTCACTTAACCCCTCGAACTCAACATAGCTGAAGCTGGCACATAGAAGAACTGTGTAAAAATGCTCTGTTCTGCGTTCAAATAAATTATTGTCGGCAAAAGTAAATATAAAATGCAAAAACACTCATTATGGCCTACTATTTTTTAGGAGAGGAGGGGTCTTTTACATCCAGTAGGCATTTTATTACTGTTTTTCTAAATCATCAAATGACAACGCACAGTACATCCTGTACACACAATTTGTTTTTATCAGTACTGTTGTTTTTAAACCGACTGTTTTATCCAGCAGCTGTAGATACCCTATATCTGTGACATTCTTATCTGTACAGTAGGTAACAGTGTTTTCAGTATCTGTATGGTCCCTGTTAATAAGATAAACCATTATTAGTCCCATGAGAGACAAACTCACATTGTTACAGTGCAAAGGGATAGAAACAAGACAACTGTAGTGCAATTACAGTACTCTAAAACAACATTTATATATCTCTACTACTGAATTATTTTCAAATGAAACTGTCATGTTGCTGTCCTTTCTTTTGGCAGATCTTTTCATATAATTGTGCTTGTTGTTTACCCACCTATCTGTTTGCTTAAGGTTGTGCAAATAAAAGTAGACATTGGTCTCTAGTGCTCATTGATGACCTGTTTGGCTTTGAACAACATCTAAGGAAACAGCTTTTGTTATGCACACAGTTAATCAAATGAAAAAAAAAACAGATTTGTTTTTCATAGTGACTGCTTTGTCTTTGTATTCAAGGAACTTTGCTTTTGGATGTTTACATCAAAGCAGCTAACAGCCATACAACTATTCAACACAATAATCCTGTTAAAATACCAGTACCTTTTTCAGATCCCTTAGCAGGCCTGTGTGGGGACTGGCTCCTTTTCTCTCCCATTCAAACCTGTGGAAGGAAACCACCAGTAACTCTCTCTCAGAGAAACACAGGAGGCAGATTCAGACAAAATTCCTTTCCAGCAAAGACTGAATATTCTAGAGCAACAGTGTACTGCTGAACAGTTGGGGAGACTGTGTCCTTGTGATCCATAATAGAGAGAGGTCTGGATTTTTTTTTTTTTACCACATGGGAAACTGTTCAATATTACATAAGGGTCTCCAGTTTCTTTAATACATAAAACAGTCCCAGACACAGGACCTTGAATCATCTGAGCTGGAGTTATTCAACTATGTATTGTATAATGCAACAAGATTAGGAGACTACAGAATGGCACAGATATCAAAATACTATGAATAAAAAATGTGGTTAACCTCTTATTTTTCTCTTATCTATTGAATCTATCTCTATTTGACTTAAATGTTGTCAAGTTTTGTTTTTTTTTATGTCTGTGCAGCACCACACGTGGTTTCTGGTGATTTTGCCCAGTTAGAGAAAAGTCTCACAACAGCACCACCCCCACCCCCTAAAACCTTAAAGTTTTATAACATTCCATCGTGGAATTCACAATGAGGCTCAAAGACCTGATGTGTATTGCAACCCTTTACAGAGGTTCATTGAACTTTCTTGAGGGAAAACTCTGTTAAACTACATATTGTTTATAGCAGAGTACTTTTTATATGCAAATATAAATATTAAAATGTCTCTGGAAAGGATCTTTGAGTTTAAGGAAAGCCTTCAGCCTTCAGGACCGCAATAAGGGTAGGGTAAGACTTTAGTGATCCCACAATGGGGAAATTCAGTGTTCCAGCAGCATTAGAGAGTAATAATCAGAGCTACTTTAATTTTGTTTGGTCTATAAAATGTCTGAAAAACATTAAAGGTGATACCTTCAAATTGTTTGGCTGTTTTATTTAGTTTATCTACACCTAAAACAATGAGATGCAGCAAAGTCTCATAATTTTATAAGCTGGAACCAGGTAATATGCCTTTTATGCTTGAAAAGTTACCTAATTTATTAATTTGTCAACAATCAAAATCAGTTCTAACTCCAACATATTTCACACATTCAAGGTCTTGCTGAAGAAGTACTGTACATTTAAAATGTCTAAAAACATCTTTGTCACTGTCTGTATAACCTTCAATCATAGTATTATGGAATTAATTCCCTATCAGTTATTATGCCGTTGCAGCTTTGATGACTCAGGAACTGGCATGTACATCCCCCCCCCAAAATGAAACGCAAAAGTGAGAAGAAGAGCATTGTTGAAATACAATGGGAATTTATTCAAATGGTGCAAAAAAGTAATAATTATTATAATAATAATAACCTAACATAAAATCTGATGTTCTTTCTATCCAGATTGCACTGTGACACAGCCTTCGGGGTCTTCTCTCAAAACAAAAACAAATGAAAACATTAAAAATAAAAATAAAAACAGATCAAAATACCAGGACAACTGAACTCAAGTTAAAATAATGCACAAATTTGGTAAAATGGTTTGCCATTTACATGCAACAGTTCCAGTCCCATGCAGTTCGAAGTATTCCGTGTTGATGTCACTGATGATGAGTATTCTGTTCCCACAGAAATGAGAGCGTTGTACAATATATAAAAATATAACAGGTCAGTTGTGCTGCAAAACTAAATCCGAGCCATTTCTCTTCCAGTGTGGAGGAAACAGGCTGGGTTAACAGGAACATGACTGTCATGTTTTAGCATAGCACAGTTTGGTGGCTAGCCACATGAGAGAGAACATCCTAAATCATTTCAACTAAACATTCCACAAGGAAACCTATTAAAAAACACACTATAAATATATATTCTCAAATGGTATCTTGTTAGGTCAGCAATGAGGAAATTAGTTTGCAGTGAAAGAGCCTCGAGCAACAAGAGGCCCATCTGGGAGTCGCCTTTGACTGCCAAAATGTCACTTTCTGGTAAACACCAATCCAGACTCTTACATGCTGATCACCCATACCTGTTTTAGTGTCCAACAATATACATTCTTTAGAAACACTGTAAAAGTTTGGGCTTACAAAAATAACTTGGAACATATCTATACAACCTCGCAATGTTTTTAATTCCTTAAATACAAAAAAGTGTTTGTAGTCTGTAAAGTCTGATGTTTTTGCAAAAAATAATAAAATAAAATAATGATTTTCTGAGCTAATTATTACTTTGGAGGGAGGGAAAGGTATGCACACATACACATTATGGTAACAGGCATCACCATCCCACAATTATGAAACTAAGGATGGGTCTCGTCTGTGCAAGGACACATGTCAGCACACAAACACATCAAATACAAATATTCTTTTTTGGGAAATAGCATTGTTTATGTGTTTTATTTTATTCATTTAAAATACTATTGTCTTTAAATGCACAGCAAAAAGACTCCCTATGGTCAAACAGCATCTGCAATGTTGGATATTTCTATAATATAGTGTAACATAGTGTTAAAGTAGCACTAGTGAAAATTACTACCCACAGTCGTGGTTATTTTTCTTTGTAGTTGAGGTGCAAAGGGTGTGAGGACCAACTCCAAATACTGAGTTTAAAGAAAAACAAAACAAGGGTGCCATCAACTGGGCAAGCCAGTGAAATGCAAACTAAATTTAACAGACACAGTCAACAAGAGCAGAGCAACTAATGTCACCACCTCAATGAAATTCCTCACTTATTATAGGGGATGTAAAAAGCAATTTAATTATTTAAGGATTCATTCTGACATATAACTGAAACAGCACTGAAATTATGAAAAAAAAAACTTACAGAACGTCAGCCAGTATTACTAGCTGATACTATAATTTTTTTCTCAATAGCTTCAACACAAATGAAAACAATATTACCAATATGGTGAATTTGGGGGGGCAGTAATAGTCAAAGCTGCAGGCAATAAATCAGGCAGTGGAACCTTGATGTTCACCATGCACAAAAGTCTGCGACGCCACAAAGACAAATGCTGAAAAAGTCAACTAAGAAACAGTTACATGGTGACGCTGGCACTGAACCCTTTAATGAAACCCTTCAGGCCTGTGCCCCTGACGAACAGAGGTGGCAGTGTCTGCAGAGATGAACAAAGCACAACTGTCAGGCCACGCATTGCATCGACGAACATCAGGAAAGTGCTTGAATTTGTGCAAAAACGGCTTATGCGACTGCTTTTAGTGAAACAAATGCCATGAACTGGGAAACCACTTTCAGTAGAACTCTAAAACTTGCAGTCGGCGATGAATCGTTGAGCATTAAAGGCAAGGCTGGCAATTCCTTTCAGAAGTATTTTTTGTTCTATTTCTTGAATTTCTCTTTTCATCATGATGGCAATAAACACTGACAACATTAAAAAAAAATCTATCATCTGTGGCAGCAGCAGCAGTGAAAAAAGCCTGAACAGTAAGTGAGCTATGGCAGAGAAGGTACCCACAGCAGTTTTTGGTTGCCAGCAGAGACCGTTATTTTAGAAAGTTACAACAAAAAAGTCAGATGCCGTAAGAAATTAACATTGGTGTGGCTTTTGAACTATGACAGCAATTAAGAGAACAAAAGGGGCTGATGCCATGGTGGCTGTATTTCTGCTAGACAGGTAGGTAATTATCATTTTTGATTTGTTCGGGAGCCATTTGTTATTTTCCTGACATCTGAAAATAGTCAGGCAATGTGTGTTGTGTTTTGGAGAAGTGGCTTTGGAGAAAGGTCATCCAGGATCACCGAAACTTCTTCGACTGGCTCCTTTGAAAAATCAAGCTTTCTCTTGCTGGTTTTTCCAGGATCACCAATCCTACCGTTAAGATGTCTCTTAGGACACCATGGATTGACTTCAAAGTTAACCTTTTGTGTAAAACACACTCCTTAAACACCAAAACAGGGACTTTCAGAACCATAACTTTCATTTCATTACAATGTGTATGCTACTGAGTATCAACATCCAACAGGAGTGCATGCATCAGTTTGCATCATGCGAACAGAAAAATGGGACAACTGACAACTGCAGACATCTTTACTGCTTTAGAGCAAGTTTATGTTGTTTAACAACAGATCTGTTAATTTACTCTACAGAGAAACTAACCTGTGTGAGATACACAAAAATATGTTTAGTGTTTTAATGGCATGATATGCATGTGGCAGGTACTGTATCTGCAAAACCGGCTGTGCTGGATGGGACTTTTGTTGTGTGCAGTATTGCATCCACAATGATCTAATGCCAAACAATTATTGTTACAGAAAGAGGAAGACCCAACTAAGAGAGAGAAATATTCAAACAAACAAGTGAAATACTCTGGAACATTATCTTACCATAGTCCCATGGTGCCATCTCGGCTTTGTTCTACAATGCCTGGTTGATCAGGTTGACATCTCCATAACCAAATGTATAGATATCTGAACTGAACAAAAATGTAGAATTTTTAAGTGATAATGGTTTTGCCAGAAATTTAATACCAACAGTGCAGAGCACATGTATTAAAATCATGGACATTTGTGTGTTTGCATTCTGGAACATTAGCACCACAGCAGACGACAGAACGGTTAAACCATTAGCACCGTTTCAATTTGCATTACGCAAACGGCGACCAACGAAAGAGCCATGTGACGAGAATTAACTCTGCTGTTTCCCAATGCATATATAATGCAAGAACCTAGTAACAGTAGTGTAAAATCTGTATAACACTGAAATCACTGTAACCGAATGTGACGTCCCTAAAAATGAAACAGTCCACAGACCACAGCTGAAGTGGAGCCACTTGTTGTGCTTGTATTACTAAGTGTAGTAGTGTGTCTGACTTAGTGTTTGTGTGCATGTGCTAAATGTGTACTCATGAGTGTCGTGTGTGGTGCCTGCCATATACATTCTCTCCACTAGAAGGAGACGGTAGCAAGGCATTAAACTCCAATAAAGGAGGAGAGCCTGTGTGTGCACGCACACACACACACAGATACACAACACCTGCATTGGGGCCACAGCAAAAAGTAACAGAAGTGCAGTTAGTTTATTCTATGGTCTATTATTCTATGGTCTATCATGTGACCTCAGCAGTCAGAAACCACCCTGTTTATTCTGTAGACTGTCACGTTCAGATGTTGTTCAACAGGAAGTGACACAGCTAAAAAAATAAAAATAAAAAAAAAAAAGGAGGAGAAGAGCTGGTTGCCTTTCTCTTGTCCAGTCAGAGGATGATCCGCCCCAGCCGTTTTTTTTTTTAATCTGAAAAGGCCACTCATCAAATTCAAACCATAGCACGGTCCATTCAGAACCTGTGAATGTTTGGCTCTGTCTCCCTCTTCTTCAGCTCTTCCCTGTAGCAGTAGGAGCAGTAGTTGCCCGTCTCGGGGTGTCCGTAGTAGGTGCAGCTAGGTGTCCGACAGCGGCTGGACTGCAGGCTGGTCAAACCTCCTGCGCTGCCCAGCGAATAGTGTCTGACTGGTGGTTGCCCGCTCCGAGAGTCTAGGTTGGAGCGCATGTCCCGGAAGCCATTGGTGTAACTCCCACACGTGAGTTCAGACCCAGGATAGTCTGGGGGGTCGAACTCAGGGGGGTATGAGGGTATGAGTCGAGAAGGACTCAGGGAGGAGGGTCCTTGTGAGCTATTGTACTGGGGGGGTAAGGGACCCTGCGTTGTAGGGCAGTATCGGGGAAGAGTGGCATATGAGGGAAGGCCGGGATAGGTGGCTACCGGGGTGCCACCAGCTAGCTGGCGCCTAGTATCCATGTAACTGTGCATATGAAGTTGCTGGGTGAGGGGTACTGCAGCAGAAGACTGATCTATGAAGGACGGCCGAGGGATGGGCACAACACCAGAGTACATGGAGGGGCTCAAAGGAGAAGACTTTAGGTGGGGGAAGGAAGGTGGCGAGTTCTCTGACAGCTCCTCTTTGGCCTCGTAAGGCTGGTAACTCAGCTCTGTTCCGCCAACCACCTCCTTCCTAGGTGGCTGGATGCCATTAGTGGCAGCCTTCCTTTCTGCATCACGACGCTGTTGTTCTTGCTCAGCCCTGAAGCGCTCCTCTGCGTCAGCCAGGTAGTGCTGGATCATCTCCTCCTGGAAGGGCTGCCGGTTGCTGGTAGTGAGAAGGCTGGCAAAGATGAACTTCCTCTCACCTTGCATGGCAGCTCGCAGGATGCCAAGGCTGACCTTGACATCTGCGCTGTACTTGTATGTCTCGCTCTCAGTACTGCTCCCACCACTGCTGCTCATACTGCTTCCTGTTCCGTTGAGACGCTCACTACCTGAGGAGGGTGAGCCTTTCCCAGAATCCTCGGAGGCGTGGGCTGAAGGCGAGCTATCCTTGCTGCCCATCCTGCCCCTGAATGAGCCCTTCTTCTTCTCCCCACCCTCGTGCTTGGCACCTCCAGCTCCAGCGTTCTTTCCTGTCATCAATCCGCCCACATTCTTCCTCAGCTTGCTGCCCAGGCTCTTGCCAAAACTGCCAAGCTTATTGGCCACAGTGTCTGCCCTCTTCTTGTCTTTATCCTTGTCCTTTTCCTTCTTGCTTTTTTCCTTCAGTGCTGTTCCTGTACCTACCCCTGCAGATCCAGTGCTACAGGAACTAGATGAGGAAGAGGAGCTGTTCTTAGCCAAGAACCCACCACCATTGATAGTGGATGCTGTGGTTGTGTCACCGTTGCCATTAGAGCTGCTGCTGACTGACTCCTTGTCTGACTCTCCTGAATCAGGGGGCGTGCGTGCATCCTCTCCTGCTGATGCTGTGGGAGACTCGGGCTGGGCCAGAGGGGCTTGCTACAAGATAAAGGAAGAAAACAAGCTGGTGAAAATACTTTAGATGTGTATGAAAAATGAACATGAAGCCCAAACTAGCTGGGCTCAGTTTTATTGCCTAGAAATCCTAAAATACAGAAAGACAACTTCAGTACAATACAAGCACATACCCCCACAGGTAAAGGGAAAAAAAATTAAGACAGCGAGAATTTGAAAAAAGTGAGTCAGAGTTGTGTTTTGGCAGACCATGCAGAACAGTGAGTCAGTTTCCAGGTGCCTTTTATATCTACAAACACAACAAGGAAGCTGTAAAATAAAAATAATGGGGTTTTTCCATTATATGAAGCTACCGAAACATGTCGAGCTACGTGATATTCATCAGGGTTCTGCATTTGTTTCCATGGCCTGCTTTGGAGGTGTGTTCTGGGAGGTAAATCTGTGGAGGTAGCCTGAAAATTCTCAAGAAAATTTATTATATAGCTTATCGTGTTGGTCAAACTGATCAGCTTTCATATGTGTGTTTTTCAGTATTCCTCTGGACTTAGGGAGCAAACATTCAGTGTCAGAGTTTAAGAATTAGCATCAACTTTACCCATACATCCATGCTATACACGGCGTATTAAGCTCAGTAACAGCTGTAATGTTAGCTTACCTAGCCTTACCAGCTTGCTAATAACTTCTTAGAAGAACTGCATCTCTACAATTGACAGCATTGCCGGGGAAATTATTCTCTAGTTAATCAATCATGGACTGCATAGTTCTCTCAGATATAAAGTAATAAAAAGCGGTGGACAAATGTACTTGGGCGGCTGTTAATATACCCAGGTGACCCGCCCAAGTAAAGTCTCTGTGTGGAAAACAATGGGAGTGATCCTTCACAGCCTCCGCTCTCCCGTGTATGTGTGTGAGAGAGAAGCACAGCTCCTCATGCAAGACAGTCTGCATCAACCTGTGTGGTTATGCTGGGTGGCTGTTAAGGGGAGCGCAGGATGCATCGCTCGTTAGACTCTGACAGTGGAAACGCAGCTATAGTGATGCAGAACTCAAATAAGCAGCGGCTATTCAGCGATCACAAAGCTCTCCTGTGGTAGCACTGCAAAACAACAATCCCCTTAAATCACATTTTAATTGAGGGATTCCTACTGCCACAGGTCCCTGCAGCTTAACCATAAAACTGCTGTGAACTTGTCCCTCCAAGCTCGCTGGTATTAGAATGGTGAACATGAAAGGGCCTTTGTCAGAGTGTTTGAGTGGTGTGACTTTATGACCTGAATGGCCCAGTGCAGTTTGTTTTCACATACCGTTTGTACAGCAGTCAGAGGACTGCTGCTCTGATGGAAAAGAGAAAATTGTCCTTGTATATAATGAGTGTGAGAAATTAACACCAACCACAAACAAGGTGGTAAAACACCGAAGGACTCTATGGAATACTCACCCAGCCTTCATGTTTAATTGAAAAATAACTCACCACCTCTTATCTGTGGTTTAAGTTGTTTGTCACTGCAAAACAAACATGGGCCAAAACAGGATGTCCAATAATGTCTGATCTGGTTTTAAAAGCCTCCCTGCTGTAGAGGAGCAAACATCACTGGGGATGGATGCTTGGACTTTGATTTTTACCTCACAGGGCAGGGGCAGCCAGGTGACTGTCATGTAGCTGTGCATCATCTGAAGCTTGGCCTCCAAAGAAAGAGCCACACTGGAATAAAAAGAGAGAGAGAAAGACAAGTCAAAGTTCAGTGAGAGGAGACCATCAGACCAGTAGGTAGCTGATGTTGTTTTATTAAAATATAACAGTATTCTTATCATTAGACATCTTGGCAACAGGACATATGCAGTCCTAAGTAATAAATAAACCAAGCTGTCCTCTGGGATAACAGGAAAGGCTGCTAACTAGATAAACCATATACTGTTGGTCGTCTTCTTTAATGTGAACTGATAGATAAAATGAATGGCAGAGTTCCACCCTGCTGCTTAACAACAACAGTGGCTCTGAATGGTACAGTAAATGTATTAAAAGGTTCCTGTATTAGCCTTTTAACTCAATGACTTTTCCCAAACAATGTTAACAACCACTCCTGTAATATCATCTCCATCTGTCATTTCACCTAATTAAGGCCTCCACAGTGTCATCAACTGACGTTATTAAGGTGGAGGGCTGTTTTTACAGAGCTGCTATTTTGGTGCTTTTTCCCCTGCTCCATTCACAGAAAGTGTTTAGAGATAATCTTATTGTTACTGGCAGTGAGTGTCACTAATCTGGAGTCAGGGGTCAATCCCTGCACACTGACACTCAGTCCTAAAGGCACTGCTATCACATGCAAGTGAAAATGTGCCGCTCTCATTTTTAATCTGTATCCTTGGTGACCCAGTGTCAGCACTTGTGATGAATGAGTTTGCAAAAAGCACTTCAACACATTTAACCCAACAAAAAGAACTAGATGTAAATGTGTGAGATTCTTTTTTTTACCTTGCCAGCATCACATTGTCTGTGTCATCTTTGCCCCACTCCCAGTCTTTTCCCGGATCCACAGCAAAGTGCAGAGGCAGCATTTTGTGCTCTGAGTCAGTGAGAGGTATCACAACTGCTGGTAGAGATGGGAATACAAAAGCACTTTTAGACAAATGACAGAATCCTTTTGTCTGGCACTTTGGGCTTCTAAGTGCAGTCAATTCTTTTACTTTCTATTTGAACATTTAGCCTTCTGGGTCTGATCAATATTGTTTTTGGATGGTCCAATCACATACTTTTAAACTTCAAGGATAAAATTTTAATGCACAAACATCAGCATGAGCACAAGTATTCAGTTTATTACATAACTGAAGCAGTACTTATTAAATCCAATTCACTCTCACTTAATATAGCTCTTGATAAAAACCTCAATTCCCAGCATCATTCAGTTTGAACACTGTGTGTCTGCTTATTTAGTGCTGAGATTCAGAGACCACTGATATCCTCCTAAGTCCAATGGTAATTAGTCATCATTCTTAAATAAACGACTAAAATCAGTCTTTAAAAAAGACCCAACAAGCAAGAAAAAAATGAGAAAGTGGGCCATGGTACTTACTAGAAAACTCTGGCTCTAAACCTTGTAAATGATTTAGGGGCTTATTTTTCAACCAAACTACTAAGGAAGATTTTATGTGGAAGTGCTACATGCATGATCGATGTAGTATATTTTAGGGCTTAAACTGTCAGTGGCTTACCAGACGCTGCCAAAAAGAAAAAGATACAGTGACACGGTAATAAATACGAAAGATGTAGAGCACTACCTTGCTCTTTGGAGCCGTCCTTCTGCTCCATAGAGACCAGGGCAGAAAAGTGTGCCTGGTCGTACGCCAGCACCAGGGGCGAGCGATGGCACTTGGCAGCTGGCACTTCCAGTGGTAGGTATATGCCTCCGAACGGGATGGGAGCAAAGGCTAGGGAAGAGTCACAAGGACTGTAAACATCTGAAAAGCAATCTCAGCACTGTCACAGTCTCAGTACTGCTCCCAGGTTTTGAGGCATACATAAAAATGGGCTTTTACTACTATCAATACATCAGAGCCATATTTCACTAGTTGGAGATTTGTTTATATCTACTTTGAACAACACAGTATCTGGCAGCGGTTGTTTCTTTTAACCTGCCTGAGATATCAGATGGGTGGTGTTCACTTCATCAGGACAACCCAGGTAAGACATCAGACATTGTTTTGCCAATTGTAAATTCTGTAACTGACAAATCTAATCCATCTACAATGAAGATTAATTCTATGATGAAATATGGTAACACAGAACAAGATGCAGCAACATTTACCCTCTCCTCCAGAGTCCCTCAGCATGGTGTCAGCCACCACCACTATAGGCCTTCTCAGGACATGAGCCAGGACGAAGACATGAAACTCCTCTAAACTCTCATACACTGGTTCGTCTGAGGACTCCGCCCTTAAAGGAACAGCATCAGCACAGCTTTTGGTTAGCAAAGACACAATTGTTCCCAAGGTTGCAAATCAAGAGATCATTTAAGTTTTAAAAAATCCATACAATGTCTTTTTAATGGATTCCTTATGAGTGATAACACAAAAATGTGGAATGCAAACCTTTTGGTGGGCCACAAAAAAATTTACATATGAGGGTGAAATTAATTAATGAAAAAACTAATTTTTAAAAATACATTAAAGCCTTCAAAGTTTTCATTTAAAAGCTCTGGCAGTAAATCTAACCCACTGAACTTATGTTTCCTACAATAAATAGCAGATGGACTAAAATGAGGGCCAGCCACTCAGATCTGATTGTGAGCGCAGTTGTTAGTTCATGAATAAAAACATGAGTGTGATTAAGTGTGTGGTGGGTTAACAGCCCCTGCATTGTCTGAGCCAGATCTCACCCGTTGGTGCCGTTGGTGCTGTAGTGTATTCTTGGCTCGCTGGAGGCCAGCTTCAACAGTTCATTCCACTCTTTCTGCCACTCCTCCTCCGTGTACACCAGACCAGACTGAAGAGAAAGGAAGGGCACATGCAGACGCACACACACACACACACTTTTTAGAGAGGGAGTGTCAAATGTTACAAAACCATGCACTGACATTATGGCGTCTTACTACAAGGCTGCACACTGACAACTGACAATGCCCTATGTTGTTCACACAGTAACAACAGAACCCTCATCAATATGGTGTTTTTAACCTCCATATATGGACAGAAGGAACTGGCTGACATGGTTTTTTCCCTCAGAATCCAATTCCTGATTCAGCTACAGTACATTTATATAAGAAAGCTTCTCAGTGCAGCTGCAGTCCTCGACCGCAGACCACCAAGCGGCTCCACGAGAGCAATTTTTGTTTAAGTGACTTAAGAACACCTCAGACGTAGCTGCTGAAGAACGGGTGAACACTTGGCATGCGATTTGTGCGGCTTCTCTGTGGGTGTCCATTTTATATAACATGCTTAGTGTGCTGTCACGCTTCTGTAAAAAGGCTCTGAAACTCTTTTTTTTTGTGTGTCTTTTTACAATGTTGGATAGTAAAGTACAGTGAACTCATTTTTGGGTTTTGATAAAGAATAACTGACAATAATAACAGTAGGGTAGTGATAAAACTATCTTAAACCCCGTTTGCATTTGATTATCAGCATCTTGTCAAAGTGACCAGCAGCTTTTAAAGACAATGAATACCCAGTGAAAATTAAGATTATGTTCAACCTGCAGTCCAAAATTTTAAAAATGTTTGTTATAGCAGCTGTAGTACCTATATGTGTTTACACACTTTTATGTTTAATGGTACAGCAATTGGCACTGTGCTTTAAAGAAATCTGTTTTAATGCATATTACAATAATGAATTCATACATCTGGTCCATGATGTTCAAAAATACCTGCAGCTAAATCTAGATTATTAGTAGAAATATTTGCGGTACTGCTACAGAATTACTATGGGCATGGTGCAAAAAACTAGCAAGTAAATCTACATACATCTTGGCTAGGATTATTCTAGATATTTACTGGAGAACAGTCAATACTGAGCAAAGCTTTGTGTCCTGTTGCTTTCCTGCCTGTCTCTGGTGTCGTTTCCTGTTGCCAAGGAACTACAAGGAACACAGAAACTTAATCAACAGCAGTCAGCAGTGTGTGTTTGACATTTCAAATGTGCTCCATACGTGAAAGCTGCTGCAGGCTGACATGCACTGTCCGCCATAGGAAGCATGCAAAGGCCTTTATTCAGATCAAAAGCTCACAAAACTTCTCTGTGATTTAGGCTACTGTTGCCCTCTTACAGTCATCACAGAGTTACAAAGATAACAAACCTCTTTGTTCTGCTGGGTCTGCTGCCACCTCCACCTGCGCTTCAGCGCCTCTCTCTCCAACCCGTGATCCATCAGCGCATACAGGGACTTCCGCAGCATCAAGTCCCGGTCATGAAAGCCCCACATACCTGTGCCAACGAACCAAACCAGGACATATGACATGTATTCCAAAAAAAAAAAAAAAAAAAAAAAAGGTGCTGTAATTGATAAAATAATGAGCAGCAGGCATTTCAGGGGATTTTTTTTGTATTTCAGCATTCCTATATCTTACGAAGGAAAACGTTTAGGCATGAATATTACTTTCACATCTACTAACCAGTACTGTATATGCATTCCAGAGTCTGAAACAACACCTGCACATTAATTAAAGCATTATTAATATTCTCTACTATGGCTCCTAAGTGGGCCACACAAGTGAATGTCTAACGCATCACTGTAAAATACAGTTACGTTTAGGCTAACCACAAAGCTCTTTTAAAGTTTATGTGTAGGTGAGTGTGAATCTGCACAGTACTGGAGTCTTGTTTGAAGGGTCTATGACACTCACCAAGTGAGGCTGCGTGTAGCAGGCAGTTTCCATCACCGCTTGTTGCTAGAGGCAGCAGGTTCTGACAGTTTGGAACAACTTTCGTCCACCAGTTCAGTCGCCCTGCAGGTGCACAGGAAAACTAAACTCACCTGTTTGCATTAAAAATATTTTAAGTACTTCCCAAACAGATAATCATACTGTATCAACATGATCTTTGTCTTGTTTTGAAGTTAATCTCTTCAGTTACAAACAGCATACTCCAGCTTTGCCATCATTCACCAAATGTTAGAATGTTCAGTTTTTGCAGACATTGGTGGAAATAAAATTTTATGTTTATTACTAAGATCACAGATAAAAAGGTGGCATTTCTAATTTCCATACATGAGGGGTGCAGATTAGTAGGAACACTTCTGAATATATTGCAGCTGACTGTTGCACACACTGACTTTATTTTGGGTTGAGGAATATGGGTCTTTATCACAGCAGAACAGTTATCATACCACATCATTCCCGGGCCATCAAATACTGGCAATATGTTGAGTACCTTTAGTGTCTCATAAGGCTGTCTATAGTGTCCATAGGAGATGCACAGGATTTTCAATAGTGTATCCACTTGTGTTGGTATTTGACATCCAGATCAAGAGTTCATAGCATGAAAAGGAAGTAAGTCTGGGCTAGGAGATGGCTGGGGTGAAAGATGGGTCAAACAAAACTTTCCTACAGGAGAGAGGAGCTCATGTCTGGTGTGTTTTTTTTTTTTAATCACAGTGTTTTAACCCAAGCCAGGATGCTTTCCTAAACATAACCATGTAGTTTTTGTGTCTAACTATAATGAAAACCCTGAGTGTCTTATACGGATGCCAAAGCCAAAGGCACCCTTTAGCATCAGAGTGAGAAGCAAAAGGTCCTGTTAGTATTTGACACCATGGGAATGTGTACACATTGATCATATTTCAGGAGGAAAAGTACAGGTGTTACTAAAAACCTTAACGGTGGCTGCATTATATTCAAGCACCTCAGTAAGACACGGCAGTGTGACAGTGAGCCAGCAGACACAATACTGGGACCATGAAATACCCACTTCAGTGGTGACACTTTCCGATGCATGGATGTACATTAAGGTTGGATCTATTTAGTAAATTGCAGAATGAGGGGAAAAAGGACAACAAAACCCACTAGGACAAGACACATACATAAAGGTGAGATATGTACTTTATTAGAAGTGTTTCCAAGCATCATGGTCTACTACAAGAGAAAAGACTGCTGTGACGATGTGACAGGTTTTGCATAATGTTATGTGAGTTTGCCCATCTCTGTTAGAGTGCAATATTCATCTGTTTAAATACTGTTTCTGCAACATGCACTCATCTGAAGAGGAATCGTTAGCAGTGCATGCTGGCACACATCAAATGCGCAGTAACAACATGCACTGTGGTTAACTGACTGGAGAAGCTTAAACTTGTTGGTAAACTAGGCTATAACCATGTCTCAGAAGAAAAAAATGCCTATAAGAGCATTGTTTCAACAGAAATGCAAATGTGCTGCCTGTCTCATTAGCCCAATAATTCCATAAGGTAGCCCGACATTTATATATTATCAATGTAAACAGTTCACAATTCAACTATTGCATCATATGCAGCTGACATTTATTGATTTTTAAATGCTCAGAAATATGTTAATACTGATGTTAATGTGGTGGAAGTCATCGCTAAGATTCAAGTCAGCTGATTTTCTGAAAGTCTTGTATGTATGTATGTATGTATGTATGTGTGTACGTGCACTGTTTCATATCGGCATTGAATGAGTTTATCAAAATGACTGAAATGATCACATGTATGTGCATCAACATGATTATCTGTTTTGTGGAAACGTCAATGTTTTCCTCTGTTGTGCATATCTTATGCAGAACTGGAGTGTACTAAAAGCAATCTGCAGCATGATTTGATTTGTGACCATTCAATATTGTGGTGATAAGCTGTGTTGGAGCAGAATGAATGATGTTGCTTGGTTGTAGACTGTATTTTTAGATCCCACTGTAAATTTAATAGCTATTTAACCAGACACACAGAGAAGGTGTATGATGCCATTTAACTGAAAACTGCTTAATATTAACCAGCAACCCATATGTGCAAAGCCCTGAATTTATGTGCACCGATGTTCAGTTGATCTCACCAGCATGCTCCAAGGCCACCATCATTGACTGCTCAATAAGATCCCTCTCAATGAAACCACGGAAGTCATCCCGGTACAAGGTGAGGTCTGGTAGTTGGAAAGTGCACAGGGGCGTATCCAGAAGTGGCTCACTGCTGCTACCACCAGTGCTTGAGACGTGTGAGCGAGCCAGGGACACAATGATTGAACTAGCGTGGGAAATTCCCCGCGACAAGCGCTTCTCTGTGGCTGCTAAAAGACAGTGGCAGACGAGGAGAAGAAAAGACGATATTTATAATTTTTTGAGATAATTCTTGGTACTTGCAAACTCTGAAGAGACATTCATTAGCGTGTTCTCAAGTTACTTGACCAAGTGAGCCCAGTGCTTTAAAACTTCTGTATATCTACCAGTCAAATTAGGCTACGTAACATAAAAGCATTTCACTTGCTGCAGCCTCACCTTGTACCACCTCATCTTGGCGGTGGAGTACAGGTCGCCCTACCCTGGCCATCTCCTTTTCAGGAGGTAGATATGTCCTCTCCTCTCTGAATGAGTATGCCAGGTTCCCAGCATGCACCTGTCTCAGCTGCTCAAAGTCACTGAGTGCAGCACTGAAATCCCAGTTCTTCCCTAGAGAGAGAGGGGGATAGGAGCCAAGTGGTCCAGAATGATAACCCAAATCATGTTTCTATGTCAAGCAAATGACACTTTTTACTGAGTTTAAATATTTACAGGCTGGTATACCCATAGGCTGTCTTATCTTATGTAAAGGCCACTGGCGCATTCTTTCACTTTAGTAAATATCAGAATTTGGAGCACGTCACAGCTCGCTGGCTTGCTGCTGTTCAATGCGCTGCATTACATTTTTAACACATATTCTTATCTGCAACCTGTGTTGCTGCTAGGCAACAAGAGCTCGGTTGACTTCAGCCATAACTTCCTTCTGTGAGTGTAGGACAGCCTAATTACCAGTAACAAGCCAGAAGCACTGACTGAGAGCAGTCAGTTTGGCTGCAGCTTGTAATATCACCAGCTGTCGGCTTCGCATAACCTATCACCCCCCGCCCCTTCTCTCTTTAGCATTCGTGTATAAGGAGTGGAATTATCAAAGATTAAATTAAAAGATAAAAAGATCAAAGTGTAACTGAATTGAATATGTTTGGCAAAAACATAACTAATTTGTTCTTTAGGTTTAAACTGGATGTGATTAGGAATGATACATGAAAACAATCTGGACTTGACATTCACCACTACTCCATTTATTGTGCGCAGTTTAGTTTGCACTGTCGTGGGTAACTATCATGTAGAAAACTTAAAAACCCAATATTTCTCAAGCAGGTTCTAAAGCTTTCCATTTCCTGATCAGTACAGCGAGCTGCACTGTATGCAGCAACTTTGAGGCCCATTTGTAGTCTGCATTTGTTTATGTTTGGGAACACCAAGTATGCCGAACTGGGCATTAAAAGTTCATTTTTGCTATTCATTATTGGATGTACTCACACCTATCACTGAATTATTTTAATACTAAATAGTTCGTTAAAACCTGATGATTTTCAGCCAAGTTCCAAAGCATTCCAATATCTTCATTATGTCATAACTATGAGAAAAAGATGTCATAATTATGAGATAAGCTCCTCCAATTTTTTTGTAAATGTAAATGCACTTTCATATTTTCCAGACCAGTGGTCTAATTAAACACACGACAACTCACCCTCTAGTAGATCTCTGGCCAGTCCTGGTTCAGCTCCAGTGGAACGGACAAAATCGGACAGGACCGTGTCCATATCCACAGTCATGTGATCATGAATTTGAAGTTGGTGGGTTGCGTCCAGGCAGAATAAAGAAACACAAACACGGACTCTGCTCTGCCCGACAGGACAGGAAGGAAAATGGTGGCGGTGGTGAGGAGGAGCAGCCCTCTACCTTTTACTCTACCAGCCACACCTGAACAGAGAACACAGACGGAAAAAAGATTAAATGTACAGGTTTCCAGAAAGATAAGCAACAGCTATTAAGAGATGAATGGAGGGTTAAAGCTTGAATGTTTACAACAGTGAATGAGAATCACACTGATGAACCCTGCTTAACCCTTTTAAAATTCAAACCTGTTGCTGCTTTCGAACCTGATACCTTTGCAGTCACTTGTCCCATCCGTGACAACAGCACACAAAAGGAGCAGGTTTCACAAAAGTGTTTACTCAAATTTGCAATGAAATCTAATAAAAGTCAATGACAATGTATCATGTGGGTGGTGTCACTGTGTGACTGCAGTCCAAGTTCAGACATCTTATGATTCTGTGGTGGCATCTGCAGTTTTTTACGCTGTTGTGGGTTGGGCAGGAGGTAGCACGGGCAGGGACAGAAAGAGACATGGCTCTGGGGGGCTGGGGGTTCTAGTGTCTTGCCCAAGGACACTTCGACACGTGGACTGCCGGCACCGAGATTAGAACCCTCAACCTTGTACTATGCAATAGTCAACTGAGGTGCAATACTCAAATTCTGGGGGTAAAAATGCATTGTAAATATGCACATACTGTATATGTAAAGTCTTGTTCTTGATTTCTCTTGAATACTTTATATTGTCTTGTTTTAGGTATTTTTGAGTAGTTTTTCAGAGATCCTTGTGGTTGAAATACAGGTATTTCCCCTATTGCAGGATTAATTATGGGAGCAATATTCTTGTCCTTGATTTCTTGATCTCTCTCAAATACTACATCTTGTCTGGTTCTTAGGTATTTTGATTTGCTCTTAGGGATTAACTGTGGGGGGATCATTCTTGTTCTTAATTGTCTCTCAAAAACTATATTCTGTCTGGTTTTAGGTATTTTGGAACTTGTATCTCAAGATATGTGTGTGGTGTTTGTTCTTATGGTGTTTTGTTGCTGCTCTCTATTGCTGCTGGAACACAGGAATTTCCCCATTGCGGGATCAATAAAGCCCCACCTACCTACTAAAACCATGTGTCAGAGAAAGCAAAACATTTGTGTGAAGCAAACAGCCGAGATAAAGTCTGCTTTCAATCCGAATCGGTTGGCGAATCATATCACAGTACTGATACTAAATACCAATATTTGTCTTTCTGTTTGACAAGTGGGATTTTTATTCATGTCATGATTTAGATAAAAGTATACAAAAATTACACATTTCAAATGGTGCAGGTAAGTAAGCAGAGCTCAGCGCTGTACATTTTAAAATCCCATTTGTTTTGGCAGTTTGATATTAGGAAAGAGGATGCCTTCTTGAAATCAATTTGATAATTTTGTTCTTCAAATTTCAATAACGGATCCTAAAGAGCCACATGACTGGGCACCAAAATCAATGTAGTAATATTACCAAGGCTGAGAAAAACAAAACGAGTCAGCATCAATGGGCTGTGGACACAAAGGATGCAACAATCAATGTACAGTCAGACAAAAGGCATGAATAAAATAGCCCTGGCTAACAAGATGTACTTCAGGGGCCAAGCCACAGCTAAAAGCTTTTATTTTTACCAGGAAGGATATTCTGAGCAAACCACACTCAGACAGATACTAGCCGTTTTCATTCCACAACACCTTGCTGGGATAGTATCATTTATATTATTTCAATATTCTGGTAAATGACAGATGCTACTGATCAACAACTGACAGCTAAAAACAAATGACAACTTTTATCAGGGCCGCAAAACTAAAAGCATGGTTTGACATTTGGGTTTTTGACATTTGAATATGTCACTTTGGGCTCTGGAATATTTAACAGGCGTTTTTATTTTTCACTATTTTGACATTTTATAAACAAATGGAAAATAAAATAACTGAGAAGAGAATCAGTAGCTCAGTCAATAATTAAAATTAGCTGCGGTCTGACAACACTGATTTAGATAAAGCCTCCAACATGTAGTGAGGACATGAATAATGGCAATGCTGTATTTTAATTTCAATATTGCTGTGCACAATTGTAAAACTGTCCAGTCATTATGTTGCCATGAAGTTCAGAAATGACCTAATGCCAGTTTTGACTTTTTTATTTTTTATTTTTATCTACCTATAGTCATGTATTCCCATGCATCCTATGGCTCATCCACCACCAGTGTTCCTGCCTCATCTCTGACTCAGTGAACCCTTTTCCACGGCGCCTGATGAGTCATAAGTATACTCCTCTTTACACCTCGCCATTGTTCACTCCCTACCTCCCTCAGTTTCTCCATCATTATTAAAAGCCACACAGGCATGCAGAGTAGGAAGAGACTTCAGTACAAAAGGCCTTTCTCAGCCAGCAGAGTATTTCTAGAGCATTCTAGAGCAAACTCAGGCATTCAGCACCCTCCCCTGCAGGGTCTCCTGGCATTTTTGCAGTCTGCCGGTTCTGTTAGGCTCAGATCGAATGATATACGCACGGACCTGGAGATGTGGGACTGAGGCAGTTAACCATTTAAAACCACAGGGTATCAAGATAGACTTAGACCCCATTCTGACTGTGTTCTGGCTGAAAACAGCGCTGCATAAAAAAAAAAAACAAAAAAAAAAAAACAGACAGGCTGCGACAGACAGGAGTGAGCATGTTGCTATAGGTACAAGACGTAGTAGAAACCAGTCCATGAAGTGCCGTTTTTTTATCTGACTCTCCATCGTCCCAAAACACATAACATGCTGCACAACAGTTTACGTTCCTCTAAGGCTGGATTTCACATAAAGTTATCACGGCAGTAACTACTTTGTCCTCTGTTACAGTGCATATATAAACTGTATGGGACTGTAGCTGCAATGATTAGTTAGATGAATCATCAGTAATTTTGCTAATCAAATGATCAATTTAATGCTATTTTAAGAATAAATTACAAAGATTTGCTGGTCCCAGCTGATCGAATGTGAAGATAGGATGCTTTTCTTTGCATATTTCTTGTACATGACAGTAATCTGAGTATCTTTGGATCTTGGACTGTTGGTATAAAAAAAAAATTAAAAAAAAAAGTCAACTTGGGTAAATTATATGTTCCAGATAAAAGGATTAAACAATTCATTGGTAAAGTAAGTGACAGATGAATTGATAAAAATGAGCATCAGCTGCAGCAATGTTAGGTGACACACTACAAGAGCTATTGGGAACTGTGCTGTTGCAAAACATGAACCAGGAACAACATTTTAGTACCAGAATGACCTGATGCATTTTTATTCTCATAGCTCAGGCGACAGTCGTCTCCCAACCGGAAGGTTGAGGGTTCGAATCTCGGTGCCTGCAGTCCACATGTCGAAGTGTCCTTGGGCAAGACACTGAACCCCCCCAAGTTGCCCATGATGGCGGCGCGTATGCAAACAAAATTTGGTTATATGTGTCAGAATGTTACTATGACAATGTAATAGAGCTTCTATATTGTACCTTATGATTTTATTGTCACATTGCTTGCAGGAGTTGAAGATCATAAATGGCTTTTTACCGACAATAAGGTATGTGCAAATGACAGTAAAGTCGCCATTCACCTCTAATGTCAAGGCTGCCTAACCGCAATAATGTGGAGATCACACACAAAAGTCTAGAAAGACCCTGTGTGGATTACTGGCCATCAGAAACAGCACTGCTGCCAACATGGGGTTCTCAGAACGTGGGTGCTGAGCTGAGGACCAGGAGAATGGCCTGGATCACTGGGGGAGACGGGGAGGTCACTGTAGGCCACTGCCCCTCGGTGGGCATAGAGGGTCAATTCACTGCTGAGACTGGGGATGCAGGGCTGTTTTGTTAGCAGTTTGATTATTTGTGCAGAAAATATTTTTACACTCTTTGTATGGAATATTCGCACTCACACTGGTGATGCTGTGCACATTACTTCTAAAGATTTCTGAATATGACACTGATCCGTGAATAAAAGACAAAAATCCACTGGCCAAATGGTGAAACAGCCACATAACCAAGCAGTATGACACCAGCAAGACATTTTTAGATACTGTATAATCTGCAAAAAAGCTAGCGTGTTTCCAGACATCTGAATCACCCTCCTCATGTCTGACTGCTGGCTGATTATCAACCTACCATAAAAGCTCAATGAACTAAGCACAAAACCAAATTATACTGCTGCCATTCCTACTCTATCTTTAATATTTCTAGATTAATTTCCCCCTTTGACTCTTTATTGTAAACATTCTAGGCTATACCTCTTCACGTGCAGGTTTTTTCAACACTGTCTTTTTTTATAAGAAGCATTCTTAGCTACTTTCATTGTATGAATGTGTATGAAACATTTCTGTTGTTATTGTCCTGGTTGTTATAAAACCCAGACATGATTAGCAGTGTTATTCTAATGGGTTGTTAATGACCTGGGGTGAGGCCATTCCTAACTCCTCACAGCAAGATAAGGAACATCAGGAGAGAAACAGGCAATAAAATGTATAACCCACAAAGGGTAAGAAACACACGGCCTTTAGCCTACTATGTGTAAAAGCTACTAGTCTGCTTTGTCATGCTACACTGGGTGACCTTGCGTCCCTCAGTGTATAGCATGACCTATGTTATGACAACACCACAAACTACATCTTGTTACAATGCTGAAGACGAGCAGTAGTAACCAAACATTAATATCACAAGACAATAAAATGAAGCCTAATTTAAACATTTTCCAATTTAAAAATCCATCAGGTGATTTATCTAGCCACACAACTAGAGGAAAAACACAGAGTTTTAAAGTGCCTGAGCTATTGAAACAACTGAGCTAACAACAAACTACAGTTCCTTTTCACTCCTGCAATATGTGACTGTAAATCAATGAATGCAGGTTCGGATCCAGTTTCACTCTGGATAGTTTATTAACATTTAGATCGCAAGCTGTGCCTGCATCTCCACATGCCTGTAAAGGTCTCCATGAGAGAGAAACAGGGTCATGAGCAGTGGGTTGCCTACAGCGAAAGTCACCATTTCGTGTTTGACTCATTAAGGCTACATTCACCAAGTGAAACATGAGCTTTGCTTTACAATAAAGAGAGAAAGGGGCCGAGGTCAAAGAACAAGAGGAGTACACCACACCTGAACATATACTAAACGACGACCCAGAATTACTTTATTATCCACATCGTCTGCAGTGAGACTTCAGTTGACTTGTTTGGTCTCCCTTTAGTAGTTAGGACATGAAGAAAGTCCATGTCTATAAATGTGTTGTTCTATTTTCAGTTCAATCACACAAACGTTTCCTGTGATCTCAGTGAATGTAACACACCCTCTTAGCCTAACAAAATATGAGCAATGAGATAAAGGACAACGTAAGCAAACAGGGGAGGGCAATGTGGTTGGTGGGAGTTGTAGCAGGAGAGATAAGTGTGGCCTCAGTGCACAGCGATGGTGGGAGAGAGAACAAAACACTTTAGCCTCTGGACACAGCAGTGATGATCAGCTATCATCTGCATTACTTAAAATAACCTGTTTGTACACACTGTAATAACTCTTTTCCACATCATGCAGCTCTACAATGAAAGACTTAATCTACAGTGTTTAGCACATACACTATTCCTTCTAGAAAATGGTGCAAATGCAAAGATCCATTTTGAGATTTTAAGAATTGATGCTTCAAATAAAAAATTTACAATCAATAAGAAATTTCTTTTAATCCAGCCCTATGAAATGATCAATAATAATCAAGAAAATAATCAGTAAAATAATTGGTAATAAAAATAATCCCAAATTGCATCCCCAGCAAAATGTTACACTTGGTCACAGTTCTGAAAAACAAATGTAAAGGATCCCTTTAGACACGTTAGGCAAATTCTACTGCTTTTTTAACTCCCAGTCTCAAAAACCTGCATCAGTCCGATTTGGAGATATACTGCAAATATCCATGATTGATGCACGTGAACATCAGTCAGTCTTATGTTGGCAGAGGTTCCAGTTTAAGCAAGTGCTTATAAAGTCTGCAATGGGTGCAGTTTATTGTCCTTAAACAACAGACACGGGCAGAAACATTTCAGAAGAAGTGTTCACTTGTTAATTTACTCCTCAGTGAGTCAACGGACAGTTTTTTGTAAGTGGTCCAGAAACAGGGCTGGGTTTGCTATGAACAATTAATCACAGCAAACATCTTACTACTGAAGGAAACCAGAGGAGGAAGAAAAATAAAGGTGTGGTGAGATGGCTGTCCTTCAGCTGTCTATCTGTGGAGCGCTCTAATCTGGTTACTGACTAAACCCAGTCAGCCTACACTGACTTATTATATAACATGAGAGCTACAGCTGGGAAGGAGGCTGAGCACTGCTTGGCTAAGGAATGGAGGAAGCCCTACACTCAGCTTCTGCACTGACATGAACTGCTTCAGTCCCACTTCATATAAACGGCAAACTGGTAGGAAAAAAAGAAAGGACTTCTTATCAGTGGACTCTACAGTCTTAGACTCAAAAATGCAAAATCCATGCTTGGCAGTGTAATATCGCTCTACACTTGGAAAAGCTTTTTTACTGACAGTGCTGTAGTTGTGTTGACAATACACCACATATAATTATGCCCAGTCCAGCAGGGAAAAATGTCTGCCTGTGAAGAAAAACCAGAAGATATCTCAGTCAATTTGGCCATTTTCTGCAACATCACTTATCTTCAAGGGCAACTGGATGCATCAGATGAATAGTGCAGGCACATTACTTTCACTGGACTTGTCATAAAGCCAGAGCATAGGATAAGCATTGCATTATAAGTACCCCCTCTGGCTGAGCGAGCGTGCTACAGAGAGAGGTTATGCTTAGCTAAATGAGTCATTGCACTTCTTTCTTTCTCAAACTCAGAATAAATTCATTTATAAAATACATTTAACTCATATGTTCACTATAAAGAAAAAGACCATAAATTCACTTTTAAATAAGAGCAAACATCACAAAATTTAAGCTTCTGATAGCTTGTCACTGCTAGCCATTACAGCTGCACCACTTATTCTCCCATTCAGCTGAGCAGGTGTGTTTAACTAGTACTGAGGGAGGGGACTGATGTTTTCTGTTGCTATTGATTTACATCACAGAAATCAATACGGTAATTGGAGTATGACTATTTCCCCAGACAATAGAAAATCTAGTAAAAAGCCAGTAACTGGAGAAAAATCAATAAAGCCCACTGGACTGCAGTACAATAGAACATCCACACAGCTGTTATTGACTTGAGAATTATAGGAACTAGTGGACCCATTCAAGTCCATTAGCTAAAAAATGCTACTTCATGTGAATCCAAGAAAGCTTTTTGTCTTTAGTGGAGAAAAAGATCCCGATGTAGTTGCAGCAATGACAGTTAATGTCCTTATTTGGGAAGGACAATCTAACCAATCTTTCATCGCTTGCCTTGGCCTACACTGTTCGAAGTGTCAAGACAACTGAGCACTTATAAACAAACATGAATTCAAAAAGTAGGAAAAGATAAGCTTCCCTACAACAAAACCAAAGCATGTTTCAGAAAATTCCTTAAGCCAGGAAATAATTATTACTACAAGAGGTAACATTTTACACTTTACACATGCTACACATTTCACAGTGTGAAATGTGTAGCATGCACATTCCTGACCTGACGACGGCTCGACCACTGAATGCGAGCGTCTTGTGTGCAAGGACAACACCAGTCTTAATGCAGACACAGCTGATGTCAAAGAGTCACGCCTGTACCCCCAGAGGCCATGTCATTGGATCTAGTCCAGCTCAAAACCTGTCCAGTCATCACGCAAAAATGTGCCAACTCTAACCTCCCTATCACAGCCTCTCCTGCCCTGCTTGCTGGCTCAGAAACATCCAAACCTGATCCATGTGAGCTCAGCAACCAGCTTTTTGCTCCATGAGAGCTCAAGGCAGAATAAGGTGAAGAAAACAAGATCTACTTGCACATCCTGAATATGACCTCAGTTTTATTGTTTGGAGTGTGTAAAGGGCCAAAACATGTTCTAACCTCTTGCATTAGCTTTGAACTTTAAGACTGCACAGAAACCCAATAAAGTTAATCCAATCTTAAAAACTGTTTATATAAACAATGCAAAACAAGGAATAAGAAATTCATAGAGTGGTTTAGGTCTAGGATTAGCATTATTTATAAGGGCACTGTCCCTGAATGTCAACTAGACACCATTGCATCTGAACCAGAGCAACATCCAGGTAGGCACAGCTACAGCACCAGTGTATACACAGACTCACCACCTAATCTCTAAATTGCCAGAATTAGAGCAACCTCCTCTTTCAGATAGTCTAAAAATAATCTGCTCATAATCAGTTTAAACATAGAAAGTGTGCACTATGCAGAGTTCAAAACAGTCGATAACTAACATTTCAACTCCTAAACGCCCTAGCAAACGCCTAATGACTCAAGTACAGACATTCACATCAGTGATATCTCCTCTGATCAATCTTGAAACCCACCCATTTAGGCCCAATTTTCATTAACAATGAAGGAATAAGGTCATGCTGTTCTTGTACACTGCGCTAAGCCTCTGGTCGCCAGGTTGATCCGAACACAATGCAGCACGTAGAGTTTGGACAGGCACTGTTTTACAGACTAAAGTGAAAGGAAAGAGGATGTGGCTTCAGACAAAACATCTCCTAGTCAGTGGTGGACATTAAAGTGTTTCATAGTGGCTTCCTCCAGCCTAAAGTGGGCTCTTGCTGATATTCAAGTAATAACAGCCAAGGCAGGCCAACTGAGCTGGGCAGCATTAAGTTTTGAGCACAAGTGTTTATCAAAGAGTCTGGGAGCTGATGTCATGGTGAAGCAGTGTATGAAGCAGAGGTCTATGAATTCACTTAGTCCAGTGTTCCCTAAAATAGTGCACAGCACAGCATGCTGGAGCAACAAACTCACACTTGGGTGGACAGAAAGCTCAGAATTGAATAGCAGAACAAAACTTGATCCCATGAGCAGACATCACATTTAAAAATCCTCTTTAACAGGATGAGTCTTGTGTGAGAGCAGCTGGTGATTTCTGGTCTACGGTCTTACTGATCCAGCTGTAACGAGCTAAACTAAATGAGTGGTAACTACAGATGGACGATGTCCACAATAAAACATCGTGATGGATGATGGCATAGGCATGGGGGGGGACTACAAGTACACCTTTGCCCATCTGGCAGTAGAGACAAAATGCTAAGGAAGGTGAAGGATTTGTTCTTATGTAATATAATGTCAAAGATGACAGATCTTCATTACCATACATGTACGCCATCCTGCAGAATATGCTACATTCCCATTGTACGCAGATTGAGATCAGCTGGCAGTTTTTCCAGTGAAGACGTCTCCCTCTGTTTACTCTGATTATTTCGTGGTGTTACAGAGCGATGCCTCTTTACCTCATAAACAATCTTCAGCTAACAGCAGACAGCATGTTGTTTGTTTATTCCCTGGCTGCAGCGGGGTCACAAACCCGACAACAGCGAGTTTAATTTTGTCCTGTCATCAGCTGAAGTCACAGCGTTTGTCAGTGAGAAAATAATTATAATTTGCTAATGAAACTGTAAGCTACAACCTTAAAAATGTTATCATGTGATGTTTGAATATATATAGCATTGTAATGTTTAGGTACAGCTCTGTGATAATTAACCTGACTGGGCGTTTGTCCATGTCATCCACCCGTAGCTATAAGTCTTGTACTTACTTTATCCTTTTCTGTCTGCTGAGAGGGTTTATTAGACAGCCTATTAAAGCTGGCCTCAGAGGCTGCCAGTCTGTACCCAGGGCATGTCACTGCAGTCAGGCCCAGTAATCACCAGTCACAGAGTGCTAATTAACACACCTGAAGCAGGCAGCTATGAAGAAGGCTAC
Source organism: Monopterus albus (assembly GCF_001952655.1). NCBI lineage: Eukaryota > Metazoa > Chordata > Actinopteri > Synbranchiformes > Synbranchidae > Monopterus > Monopterus albus. The sequence continues at coordinate 220,632 of NW_018127981.1, forward strand.
AGGGGAGTATGAGTGGCATTCCCACATTCCACATAGAGACAACATTACATTGTGCACACTGTCAGCACAGTGGACACCTGAAATAGCAGCAAATGTAATATAATGTAGAAATTTGATCCTCAATGTGAGCAAGGGAGGTGGAAGCTAATATGCCATCAGTGCATTTCTGTTTCTGTGATGTGCACAAAATGAAATTCATAAGAGTTGACAGAAAGGTGTTGAAAGACAGCAGCACCAGTAGATGGATAAACTGCTTCACATGGTGATAATGCGTTGGTTGCAGCATTCTGCAAAACTGCCAACCTACAGTAAACTCCAGACTCTGTGGGTGAGAAGTCCTCATTCGACACTGATGACCTCTTTATCGATTTTAAGCCTTTGCTAAGAAACGCAAGCCTCTGCATCCATCTGAACACTGCCCACCTAGCTATTAGCAAAGACTGAGGGAACTCAGCAGTGAATTACAAAATATGTAGGACTCTACAGTAATTATTAAGATGATTAAAATCTAAATATGATTTTTTTTAAAAAGAGCAACGTGCTAACAGGATTCCACTAGCCCCACACATCAAAATGTATACTAACACATTAAATCCAGGCACTTTAGTGGTTTGTGGTGGAGGACAACAGACGACAAGTTCCAAAACCACAAGATGTCGATTTAGGTTTCATGCAGTTGATGAACAATGCATATATGTCCTCAAAGTTTTTTTAAATAAACAAAACACCAGAATAAGCATCCTCACAAAATATGACACTTAAGATCCAAAGCTGCCAAACACCATCTCTCACTACTCAAAATATACCTGTTACTTAGTGCACAACCGACGTGCTTATTAATATTACATAATTCATATTTAGAGGGGAAGCAAGATGTCATCTGTTTTAATTTACAAATTCACTCCTTGAGGAATACAAAACATTTTTAACTTCTAACACCTGCAAAACAAAGCAAGACTGCTAATGAGAACAAAACTTCAGAAAGGTTATAATAATAGAAATAAAATGGATGTGTGTGTGACTTGCAGCTACTACATTACAAGATGGGACTCACTCAAACCTTTACAATCGCCTCTAATGTTAACTCCTCCTGAATGTGAAGCCAACCATGCTTGGCTAAAGCTAAAGTCAGTGGTTGCACAAGCACCAGCCTTTGCAGGTGGGCAGCACTAATGTGAATCCCCACATGCTGCAGGCCAGGCCCTATACACAGCAGGGCTACTTCACATTACTCCCTGAGTGATGCCATCCTGGGTGACAGGCTCCTCACTAGGGCAGTGTGTGGGATTACTCCTGGATCAACAGGGTGAGGGGGACTGATGTCTTCTAGTCTGCACAGACCAACTGAATCTAAATCTCATTATTCACCTGCTATAGTACTTTGAAGTACACATTACCCCTTAAAATGTAAATATTTTCCAGTTCTCCAGTACCGTTTGGTTTGATTTACTGTTGATACTGCAAATTGTTGATTTACTTTAGGAGAAGATACAGCAGCAACATGAAATGCTGAAAGCAAAAGCAACAATACTAGCAAAAACGACAGTGACTCAGGAGTGTGAAAGTCTACAACAGATCATTGTAGTATGTAGGATAATAGCAATATAACAAATGTATTTTCCTATATTTCACAAAATTTTGTACAAAAGAGCAAGACGTCATGTGAGGAAAGTACAACACTATCATCATATATGCCATCTCAAATCTATGCAATATCTTGATGTTATTTTTGAGCAAATCCATCCCTATTGCAGGTGAATAGATTAAAAACAACAAAATAATTTCAGGATAAGAGAAACTGTCTTCACACTGGTGACAGCATTCACCAAAACAGACAAAGAGCAGCAAAAAGGCTGCGACACAAACACAATGCAAAATACTGCTTTTTGGATCCACCTTTGTAGCTTGACATGGAAATTTATTTACTTTAAAATTTAAATATTAATGGATTAAGGAAAGATGCTGTCTCAACAGTTACATAACAAAATGTTTATTAATTCCCCACCCTGTACTGTACAGTATGCAGAGGTGGAAAACATAAAGTAACTGATACAGGGCATTCTCATAACCGTAGCTTCTCTTGTTGGGAGTCATGTCTCATTCTAGATGGATGATGGCTGCTCAGTTAGAACTCTTCCACTCAACTTTAAGGTCACTGCTGTTGTGTAACAACTGTGTGAATTATCTAAATATACTCCCAAAGCATACTACTATCCACACAGTGCTGTTCACAGTAGAGCAGCTACTGATACCCAGGTAGATGCCTCAGTTCGAGGTCTCTCCACCCTGACACAAACAGTCCTGTGCACTGGCTAGTTGTGTCACAAGAGTGGCAGGCAACCACCCATGCTGGGAAGGGTGGAGCTCCAAAGAGTTTTATGCATTGCTGTCTGGACACAGAGGCCTCTCAGACACAAGCCACCTATTGACCCCCCTCTCACTCTGGCAGTGTGGGGACGAAGGTAGTTTTGTCTTTCTTATCACATCTGTTCTTGTCTAGAGGAACAGTGCTGCTTGAACATAAGAACATATATCTGTCACTATATTGATGAGCATTTTTATGTCAATTTTGCTCATGATGATAAAGTGTCTTAAAAGAAGTAAATGCTACACTTTGCTCTGGCTTTACTGAATATTCTAGACTGAGGGAATACCCAGCATAATTGAGGGTAACATGTACACGTGACAGAGTAGAGTCATGTGTTTGTCCTACTAACCTAAAGAAGCATGCGTCTACTTACTTATTAATCTGACTGTGTTTGAGAGATCCTATGGGAACACTTCCACAGTGAAATGGGCTTGGCTCTGAAACTGACACTGGATCCCTGAGACACACACACACACACACACACACACACTTTGTGAGCAGCTGTTTGGACTCAGCAACAGACAAATTTAAAATTTCATGCCCTCTGCATTGCTAAAGCAGCATGTTTACCCTGTGAAACATTATATTCACCAAGGCAGTCAATCTGCCACAGCCATCCGGCAAAAAATCAATACGATACTTTTAAAGAAGGATATGATAAAAGAGTTAAGACAGTAACACAAACCCTTTGAAAGAAATAATGCTCCAGACCAAACATGTTTCCCACAACTAAGATAAACAAGTTAAACTGACAACTTTGTAAAACTATAAACTGAGATTCATAGTAGTTTACAGCTGCTCTACCTTTGTGCAGTCATGTGTCACAGAAAAACAGTGCACTAATAACAGCTTTGCCACCAGGCCTTGCAACTTTAAGATTGCAGTTCTATGACAAACCCTTTCCACAGGCAGAAAGTATCTACATATTACTGATCATTTACAATAACAGTGGTGATACCTTACTATTCTCCATTTGGCTACTCTGAAATGCTCACTGCAGCCCATTTGAATACTGTTAGACATCTTTGTATAATGCAAACAACAAACCACACATTTTCATCTGGATCACAGTCATCTGCATCTCAATCTCACAATCATCTGACAATCTCGTCAATGTTTTTATTTGCACTACTGTCACTGATTGTACATGGTTTGAGTCATAGCCCATTAGGTTGTACCATTTAGTTTTATCCCAATCACTTTGACTTAGTTTTCTTATTCTTTTTAGTCTATTTTTACTCTACTTTTATTCTATTTTAGTTTCCTAAATGGCATGGAATTCAATACTAGGTGAGAGAGAAACGGTATTTTGATTTTCTGTATGTCTTGCACATATAGTGAATTGACAATAAAAATCTTTGATTTTGATCTTGATCTTGAAAAATTATCCTACAGGATCCTACAGTCAAGGAAGGATTTTACAATATTCTTATTCTGCTTCGTTCTGTGCTGCCGGAGGTAGGTTGTGAATGAATTTATCTATATCCTACAGTCAAGGAATGATTTTACAATATTCTTATTCTGCTTTGTTCTGTGCTGTTGGAGGTAGGTTGTGAATGAATTTATCTACTGCCTGTTTAGTGCACTGATTAATAGAGCCAGACAAGCATTCACAAACCAGCTTCAAATACTTTCCTTAAACATCCTGCCAGTCTAGGAGGGACGGATGCTACACTCAAAATACTTGCCCAAGGTGCTCTCTGTGCTGCTGTATGCACACTGTATGTTCCTTGTAGTGCTGAGGATGTGCAAACTGAAGCCTGACTGTGCAACCTCACACACCCTCTCAGACACTGTGCATCAGGGTACGCAGATCATTGTCATGGTGGGTCCCAAATTGACAGGCAACTGAATAAATTCATCATCCTGAAAGATACAATAATTCATGAACATACGAGTGGTTACTTGCTTAAGTGAGTGGATTAGACAAATCTACAGGCCATATTTAGTAGCATTAAACTAGGAGTCTGTTCTGACTTTCCACACAGTGCTACTGATCAACAGTCTTCTTTGCAACTGTCAGGCAGTGTCTTGGGTGTCCCACATTTCAAGCATCACCCTGCACAGTTACTTGATTGAATAAGTACAGGAAGGAGGGCTGGATTCATTTCTTTTCCTACTACACAAATACCTAGCTTCTTAAACGTCCTTAAGTTTTGTACAGTGAGGTTCCTATTTACAACATAAACACACCCCTGTGGGCCAAATGCAACACAGAGCTTGCACCTCTGTCCTATATTTCATGTCGACTGTCTGTATTGGTGTGCCAGCAAACAAAAGAGCCCATGATTACAAGACCTGAATAATTTAAGGCAAAGTGTAAGGCAACCCTTTCTCATCGTGATGGTGGAAACAAGGCAAATAACCAAAGTCCTAGTTTCAACTCAATGGGTTTGCCAGCTCAGGCAGGAGCCACACATACTGTATCAGGCAGCAAGGTTTGGGAAGAAATGCTGCTGAACTGACTCACTTCATCGGGTTACTCGGTAAACGGTAACTTAATGAAAACTGGAGTCATTTAGGTTTGAAGTTAAAGACAGTGTTGACAGTGAACTCTAAGACTGGTGCTTTAAGTAAACATTACCTCATGCACGCATCTTAAATTTAAAAACCGGGCTCAGATAATCCGGATCGTGACTGCCAGCTCTTAGAAAGACAATAGATAAAATACAATTTAATTCCAAAGGCAAAAAGGTAGCAAATAAAAGGAATACGCAGATTTGATCGCACATTCAACACGACTTCAAATTAATAGTGTTTAAACTGCACAACTATAGCCGACAGCTTGTAAAGCTAATTCAGTGTTCAGCAGCCAATTCTGTTCGCAAACCTGCTCTTCGTGGCTAATCGATACAACTCAATGATACTGAAGATGGTTTGTCCTAATGTTGACTCTCAGCAACTATTATGGCTACGAGTATTCTTTGAAACACAACATCAACGAATAACACATGCTTACATAAACGCATTAAATGCGTTGAGGCGCATGGGGTTCGTGCACCGTTTACACACAGCCCAGCAACTTTGTTCCCACGTAACTGACAATTTAATCATGCCTTTGGAGAAGTGACATATATGCGTGTGTGAATACTCATTACAAAGAAGTGTTGGTTATTTTCAATAAATAGACTGAAGCGTAACGCTTGGCTAGCAAGTGGCTACCTCAATCCTTGCTAATCATCAGCTAGTGTTAGCTAACATTAATGCTAGCGCCTAGCTAAGAGAGTATCCCTTTACTGCTTACCTTGAAAGGCCACCCAGATGACGTTTTCATCGTGCTATTTAGTTTCCCAGCAAGGTTCAACTTGTAAATAACAGAAACGTTTCCAAGACCAACAATTCTTAACTTTTTACCATCTTCAGAAGTGGAACTAAGGGTAAAATCCACAACCGGACCACCAGCGACAAAGTAATTTCTTCTCCACTTGCAACAACAACGTCAACCAGCATTGATCCACCCCCCCACGTAGAGCCACCCATTCAGAGAGCAGAGTCCGTCTTATTGACATTCCTAAGAACCAATAGACATTCTTGGAGAATTTGACGGGTGCTCCCCAATAGAGTAAACACCAAATGAGAGCAACAGAGCACAAAAGGTTCGTTTACCAATTGGCTGCGGAAGAATAAAAGGCAGGGGTTTTTGTCAGAGTAGCCTATGAGTGTAGCATTGTCTCCAGAGTGGCAGGTGCTTAGGAGTTCACAATCTAGCTAGGGTGTCACCATTGCCTGGGTGAGGTCATCTAGGATGAAGTAAACCCTACGTCATTAGCAGTGCTAAATAAAACACAGCAGGGCACACATTTACCTTTGATAAAGTTTAATTTTCCCAAGGTAATACAGAACAAAACACTCCCAGACAATAAAATGCACGTAACACTGAGCAACATTTTGATGGAATAAGGAAACCATGAATATTTATCACATAAAGCTGGTATTGAAAGTAAAAATGCATCACATTTTACAGTCCGAGCTGAGTGGATATCCTTCTGTTGTACTGTACTTCAGCATAAGCAGTAGACCACATATGCTGGTGTCAATTCTTGTTCATCACTGTTTGAGAAATTTCTTATCACAATGTTTGAAATCACAACTAAATACCACACAGCTGTTACTAAAAAAAAAAAAAAAATGTACAAAAATTCTGAGATTACGCTATAAGAACATTATAACAGACTGCCTGTCAGGTGACAGACACCTCATCTGGCTGATAACTTTCAAACTCAACGGCGCCTCCTGTCAGGGCTTCTGCTGCGTCTCCGTCCGCCAGTCCTGTGACAAAATACATGTCAGATTAAAAAGGTAAATATCAACAACACTTTTCACATGAATCTAGAAAGCTTAAATAGCTACAGTCAACATTACACATGGGTGTGAGAGATAGAGGAAAAAATAAATATCACACTTGCATGATGAAATTCTACAAACACGCAGTTTGATGAAGTGCAATATGGCAAAATGTTGACAGCAATCCTTTTATTGGCAGGTTACTGCCACCACAGCGAAATATGCACAGATAAACATATACCACCCTCACCTCCTTTTGTTCTTGGGGGGGCCTCTGACAAATCCCCAGTCAACGCTAATCGGCTGGCCCATCAAGTCCTGCCCGTTGAGCCCTTCCATGGCTGCCTGGGCCTCTTTGTATGTCTCATACTCCACCAATGCATACCCCTGGGGACAGTCATTAGGACATCTGACTGAGTCACCGGACATTTATGGCAACACTGGTTTAGAATTTGGTAGTGTTTTACAATGCAACACGAACTGGGCTGCTGGCTAAATAATTTGATAACAAGCTGACTCATGACTATTACTACATCTTGTAAATCTTCAACATGCGGTAATGAAAACTGACCCTCTCTAGCTTTGCTGAAATGACTGCAGACAAAGTTGCAGGCCAACAGTGCTTTGTGCTTTCTTCAAACTCAAAACAGTGCTGCCACCTAGTGGCTCACAGCAAAGTGGACACACTAAACTTTGGTGCTTCAAAAACATTGTGAACTTACACATTACATGCATGGGTGGAATAAACAACTAAATTCTGAGCACTGCCAATATTTGCAAATTTTTAATTGTCTTTCCTTACAGGTTAAAAATAAGACCAGTTAAAATATGATGAATACAACGTTTTTATTAGTTATACGCAAGTGCCTGTACCAAGGTTTTAATATCTTTGTCAATAAAGCAAAGGCTGCTATCACAGAGAATAGAGAAGGGGTCTTGGTTTGTACACATATAGTAACAAGTTAGTCCTTTCACAAGACAGGATGAAAACGAATCAAATATTTGTTATTTTTAATTTAAACAATGTCACAGGATATATAGTACAAATTTTTCCATTTGGAAAGATTTTTATCATTTAAGCAACAATTAGCACAAACCAGCGGGTCAATTTTCTGGTTCAGTCAACATAATGTCTAGAGCTTCTGCCAGTGTAGTTCCAGCCAAAGGATTAGAAAACAAACACACTTGCCTCATTAGATGACATTCTGTTTCTGTTCTGGCTCTGAACCCATTGAAGTAAAATGTTCAAACAAATCAGTTGTGCTGCCAAATTTTGTGCACACAGCTGTGATCTCACCTTGAGGTATCCTGTTCTGCGGTCAAGGTTGAGATGCAGGTTCTTAATTTCTCCATACGCTGAAAACTTGTCATACACATCTTCCTCTGTGGCCTCTTCCTGCACACCAGTCACAAACAAGATCCAGCCTTCCACAGCTGTAACCACATAAAGACAAGATAAAGCATCATGGCTCAAGCAATAAACTAGAGAGGAGTTTTAATTAAGGATAATCACTTTATTTGGCCAAGTATTTTACACACAAGGAATTTGTTTCCAGTACAGAACTGAAGCAGCCATCTGCAGTGCCAACTCACACCGATGGCTATTTGAGTAAATTACTAAGTATGGTTATGATTGTGACAGCTCACTCTATAAAAAGAAATGTACAAATAAACAGTGGTCTAACAAGTATGGCATACTAAGTTTGTGTATATTAACTTTACACCCACGTCACAGATCTAAACTGCCATGAGAGATCTGAAACATTTTTGACCCATTGCTCAAGCTGCTCTTTCATTATAGCTACTGTATGTGCTTGTTATTGTAGATGAAAATATAAAGTTAAAGAAAGTAACATCAGTATAGACCAATGTAGCTGACACACAATCTTATTTTGGTTCATGGGCAGACTGTGTAACGACACGCACAGTTTGCAGCTACTCGGACAGAAAACAAAAATACAACTGGGGACACATGCAGCAGATAGAACACTTATTCTTAATCTAGATTGTTATTTATCAGCAGATAAATTTGGAATACTGTCAAGATTTGGTAGTAAATGTAACGTTTAGATAAACAGGAAAGGTGTTTTAGTTGACAAATGTGCAGTCTACACTTATTCTGTTGACTTTCATATGAAGTATATGAAAAGCAGCACTTACATCTCTGAGGACCTGGTTCGTCTCCATCCTGCTCCACGGTGTCATAGTCCTCTTTGATTCTGGACCTGGCTCCTTCCTCTGGAAAGAGCAGAGAAATATTTAACACAGCTGTCTGATCTAACAAAATGCATAAAAATTTCAGCTTAAATTCACGAACCAGTTTCACAACAGTGAGTAGCAACTCACCTGAGCCAAAGCCTCGGCCTTTCCTCTTCTTGGCTTTCTCTTTCAACTTGTGGATGCTTTCTGGGGACAGAAAGATAAACTGTCAAAACTCGTGCATGCTACTATATCTCTCTTCCATCACCCTAGCCCACGAGTTTAAATAACCAGCAAACGTTTGCCTGTTTGTAGCCAATTTAAAATCATCGGATTAATTTCCTGCCCTGTGTAACGCTACTGACACATAAAACCGAGAATGTGTGTTGAAACAGGTATGTTTGAGCCCTTTGTGGCTCTCTCGGTGATTGTTTAAGGGCTAAATTAGGATGCTAGCGGCGTCTAATAACACGCCAAGTCTGGAGTTAGCTTTCTTAGATGTTAAGCTAAAACGGGCATTTAAGAAACTTTTCACAAAGCTGAAAGTGGAAATGTTTTATAAAAGTAACCTTCAGAGTTTCTAAGACTCACGACCTAGCCTGCAAAAACGGAGCATTTGAATGAACCACAAGTGCGTTGTTAGCTTCGTATTAGCTTGTTAGCATTTCTCTGGCCTGCTATCACGCAGCCTGACTTTGTTGCGTTTTAAGCCACGACCATGTTGATCAGACCTCAATATTTACACATGGCATGAACACAAAGGTTACTAGCATCTGCCACTCATGGGTCTAAATACTATTATTACCATCGCCATCCTCATCCATAGGAAAGTCCTCGCCTCCCGCTTCATGAAGGTCCAAAACGTCCGCCATGATGTCTCTCTATGTATGCGACAGAGCTGCTGCTGCTTCCTCTTCTTCTTCTTCAGCTGTTTTTTTTTTTTTTTTTTTTATGGCGGTTGGCAATCAGCTTTAGGTGCATTACCACCACCTTTCAGACTGGAGTGTGGATCAGAACGGCCCCTACCTACCACCACACCAAAATAACCCCACTCAGTTCACCTTATATTATCTTGTGTAACCCTGTGCTCTCTAAAAACCTAATAAGTGCTCTGTATCCTATATCCCCTGACCTTTGTCCCAACACCTCCGGTAAACTAAAGTTCATTCCACCTCTTAAAACTGTATTTTTAAATAATTCCCTCTCCCGCCTGAACCCAGGACAGCTCATTAAAACTTGTTCCACTGTTTTTTGTACCCTACACATCTCACATTCCCCTGTAGCGTGTTTCTTGATTAACTTTAATATAGTATTTAAACCAGTATGCTCAAATCGCAATCTTGATACCATATCTTCATCCTTCCTATTTCCAGTACTTCCTCTCATTTCTCCTACTTTCCTTTGAATGTTATAATAGAACCGACCCTTGCCATCTTTATCCCACAGTTCTTGCCATTTCTGTTTCAGTTTCCTTTTAATCAAACTCTTAACCTCAGCCTTACTATAGCTTACTTCCACACAAACATTTCTTTTTTTTTAGCACAGCTTTTGCAGATTCATCTGCTAATTAATTTCCCTCCACCCTAATATGTGCTGGTATCCAAACTAACGTAATATCTATTCCAGCCCTCTGACATCTGAATAGTATACAAGCTATTTCCAGTATTATGTCTTGTCTTGAGTCTGACTGCATATTTTGAATACTCACTAAAGAACTGCTGGAACGTGATCCAATGAGGACTTTCAGTGGTTTATGTTCTTCTACCCATTCTAATACTAGTTCCATTGCTAGTAATTCCCCTTGTGTATACTGAAAGATTAGCAATGATCCATTTATTTGATTTCACATTTAATTCCGGTATAATGAATGCCAGACCAATTTTACCAATTACTATTTTAGATGCATCTGTATATTTTTTAATAAGAAATCCTGCATAATGTTTATCTATATATCCAATTATTTCACATTGTCACATTGTCCTTCTTCTCTATTTCTAAAAAGCTCACATCTATATTTACTTCCGCAAACATCCAAGGTAGGATCACAGATAATGGAACAGTAGGACTTACTGTATCTGTTTGTCCTCCAAGCCTGCTTCACTAATCTTACCTTCTATCATCCAGCCAAAACTCCTCTGCTGACCTTTCTCTTTTTCTTGACAACTTTCCAGTAGTCTTTTGGTGGGATGACCCCCTTTGTGCCCTTTTAAGTTTGCCCAATAAGTTAGTGCCAATTATGTTCTTGGTAAGGCCAGAGGTAATTCGCCCATTTCCACCTGTAGGGCTGAAACTGGTGTTGTCTTCATGACTCCACAGCACAGGCTTAAAACTTGATACTGTATGATGTCCAGTCTGTTCAACAAGGTCTTACACACTGATTCATAAACTACGGTACCATAATCAAAAATTGATCTGATTAAGCCAATATAAATAATTTTTAACACAGTTCCACTGGCTCCCTACTCTCTACCCCTCAAACATCTAATAATGTTTACCACTTTCTTGCATCTTTCAACTATTTTCCCTATATGTATTGCCCAAGTAAGTTTCTTGTCAAACCACATCTCCAAATATCTAAAACAATCTCCTCTGTCCAGTTTTTCCCCATACAATTTATGATTAACTGGAACTTCTGAATTCCTTTTTGTAAAACAAATGACCTTCATCTTAGACACAGAAAGTCTAAATCCCCAATCTAGTGCCCATTCTTCTACCTTCCCTATCGCTTCTTGCACTTTCTTAATAATAAAATCCAAATTCCTACCTCTTTTCCACATGGCCCCATCATCTGCAAATAAAGACATGATAATAGAGCTATCTACTCCACTAAATATATCATTTATCAAATCAAATCAAATGAAGGGATGTGTTTATGGAAGACCTGTAGCTTCTTTCTGGGCTGCAGAAAACTTTAGGTTGTGTTTGATTTCAACTATGGTATTTGAATAAATGCCTTTTATCCCCTTTTTAAGTTAATTGTATTATTGTTTCTGTTATTGATTGCAGACTGAAAATAGTTTCAGATTTCAAAAATGTCAGTACTTTAGTTTATTATACCCTAACAACACAGTCAACAATCAAGCTGACTACCTCTGCAAATCAGCTAAACTCCATGCAAAAGCACATTTTTGTTTTATTTTGGCCTTGTTTAGGGTGATTATTTAGCTTTGAAGTCAGACTGTGAATTTGTTTATATCTTTGTGCAATTCAGGAAATGGGATGACAAGTGAAGTTTGGGTCATGATGTTACCAGTACCTTTGTGTAGCATATTCCTGACCTACCCACATACTCGCCTGGTTCCACCTGAACTGTAACACATTTTATTAAAATAATTCACAGGACCACCAGAGGGCACTCCACGGTCTTGTTCCATTTGCTAAGACCTCTATCAGGCTCTGCCATTTATCATCATCTGATAAAGCTGGCTCAAATGAGAAAGGAGACTAATAGTGAAACAAATAGATTAGATGCACTGGTAATGCCAAGTAAAAGATGGAATTATTTTGATATCTCCAAATATGTTCATGTGGAAATCTGAAAAGTTACCACAACATTTGTTGAAAGAAACTTTACAAAGCCAAAGACAGTTGTACATAAAGTCTACTAAGGATATGGAAACAATGCAATAAAGAAGAAGAGAACACAAAGAAAATGCTTAAACACAAAGAAAAACAGTTTAAAGAGTTTTAATAAGTTGTACAAATGTGATAGCTTTAAAAAATGAAATAACAGACATAAGGCCGCATTGCATATGGGAGCCATCATAATTCCTACTGCAATTCTCTGAAGTTTTCAGAGTTTGTTGCATGGCCAAATAATGCGACCTAAGGCTTTGTCAGAGGAAATGATTAAATCTATCTCATCAACAGACCCTTTGTTATAGGCAAACAATGAAGGAACTAACCACAAAACGAGGACCCAATAGACCAGGAGCTCATACAATGGAGAACTTGCAATCCAAAATGTGGGTTTTTTACAGTGTGGAAATTAATGCACAGTATAGCATGGAAACAGAAACTGTTTGAAATCTTTAAGCTGTTGCTGTGTTTACGTATCCTACACTTTCATTGTTGTTTTGCACCTCAGTGTGACACCTTTTTTGTCTGGTGTATCTTTTAATCAGTTAGTGTTTTATATCTGTGAAAAGATGGAGGAAGTATTAAAATCTTTTACTTAATGAAAGTGGTAATATACACACAAAGGACTTTGCTTAAGTAATTACAGAAAACTAACACAATAAAAATAAAATAAAAATCTGAATCTGAATCAGAATCTGCTTTATTGGCCAAGTGTGTTGGACACATGAGGAATTTGACTCTGGTACATCGGCTCTCAATGTGCAAACAGTAAACCAGCATAAGGCCGTGTAATATAACAAAAATAAGCAGTATTTACAAGCAACAGAAAGTGCAAACAATGCAGAATAAGCAGTATGAACAGACAGTAACAATGCAGACTACAAAGGAATGTTCATTGAAATGAGTAATTAGGGATAAAAATAGAGTACTTAAAACAGAGTACTAGAGAACTGTACGAGTCTGTATAATCTGCAATCTGTATAATAAAATGTATAATCTGTATAATAAGCAAAGCAAATTGGTTTATTTAGCACATTTTCATACAAAAAGAGAATTCAAAGTGCTTAACCCAATGCACACAAACAGATAAAACATTCAAATAGATAAAACATCCATCCATTATCTATACCGCTTATCCTAACAAGGATCAAGGGGAGGCTGGAGCCAATCCCAGCTGCCACTGGGCGAGAGGTAGGGTCCACCCTGGACAGGTCACCAGGCTGACACTTAAAGATAAACAACTACACTCACAGGGAATTTAGAGTCACCAATTAACCTAAGCTGTATGTCTTTATGAGGAAACCCAAGTACCTGGAGAGAACCCACGCGGGCACAGGGAGAACACAAACTCCACACAGAAAGGCCCCAGGTTAGCCTGGGATTGAAACCTAGAACTGTCTTGCTGTGAAGCGACAGCAATAACCACTGTTCTGCTGTGCTGTCTAGACAAAAAGTTAGAATGTAAATTAGATTAAAACAGTGATGTCAAACTGAGAGAGAGAGAGATGCAGGCAACTGGTGTGTATGCACTGTCCTTTGGCCTTATCCATGTGTTCTTGTTTGGATATGATATCCCAAGGGCGTGATGTAGGCTGGCACCTAGTAGTCTGGATTCAGAGAAGTCTGGATGCACCCCATCACTGAAGTGATCTTTACAATTCCAAAATATAGTGAAGTTAACAATGAACTTTGACCTATGAGTGAGGCATATTGAAGACAATAAATATTTATTTACTTTAAGACAGTGAAGATGTATTCAGGATCAGGACTCAATTAAATTATTCAAATACTCACTGCCATCAGTGCTATAACATACAGTATTACTGGACTGATATTATTGAAATGTGGTGCAGTAAAAGTATAAAGCAGTTTAAATACTCAAGTAAAGTAGAAGTACCTCAAAAGTACTTGAGCAAATGTGCTTAGTTATATTCTACCACTCAACTTATGTGCACTGAATTAAAATTAAAGGGAAGATTCAGGTCACTCAGTAATTCATAGATAACCTCTCTGTTTCCAGCTCACACTCACAGAAACAAGGTGGACGTGGTGTTTTTTTTCTTGTGATGACTGTAAAGCATCAAGGTTCAGCCAACACAGTGATTGTACTTTTCTTGTCAGGTCACTTCTTTACGTTGGGAGTGATCGACATAAAGAAGTCTGATTAGAAATATGATTAACTATGATTTACTGGAGCTATAAAAGCTGCTGGCTCCCAGACAGAAGGCACTGTTCATCCAAGGACCCCACAAGTTAAGGTACATCTTCTGCTGCTCTACTGTGGTGTTTCTTATGTTTTGTATGGCTGAAGACTGTATGCAAGAATGTGTTGTACAGAAGACCAGCTTGAAAATCATTTAAATTTCTTACACCTTGAGAAAACAGCTTATCAAAATTTGACCGTAATTTCTGCATCATCTGACTTTTAACTTTGTTTATGTTGGTCTTGCTCATCTGGAGTCTTTTTTTATTATCTACTTCTTTAACTCTACTGAAAGACTCTGAATCCAGTCTTTCATGATCATTATATCATTCTATCTTATGCCAGTAGTGATAAAAGTAACAGTACAACACTGCAAAAACACTGTTGCAAGTGACAGTAATGCATTCAAACTGTTACGTAAGCAAGTATTAAGTATTAGCATCAAAATATACTTAAAGTACAAAAAGTAAACATACTCATTATGCAGAATGGCACATTTTATATTAATATTAGAGGAATATAATTATTGATGTGTTATTGTGTACATTACATTTAATGTTGCAGATCATGAAGGCAGAGCTAATTTTAACCACCTTACAGTATATGCTTATAATTTGAAGTACTTTACATATTGCTGAGTTACTTGTAAATCCTATGATTATACTGTATTTTGTTTAATGAATCTCCTTCTTGAAAGAACAGTAAGTTAGGTCACGCACACACACGGGGAGGTGAGTGAATGGAAAAGAACAGACACAGAGGACTGACTTCGGTGCAAGCCGATTAATTGGTGCTGTACAAATATATACAAGTATAGTGGAAAAAAAACAGGACAAGAATACGGGAGATAATGTCTATGAAAGCCGGGTGTCGATCAGTACGGAGTCAGTTTCTAGCAGGTTACAGTGAAGATGGGCTGAGCTGCGGAACAGAAAAAAAGGGGTTAGATTTTCCCCAAGTTCTTTTATTGAAAGCGTGAGAAGTGAAGACAGGAGAGGACTGTCTAAAATCAACAGTAAGTTTACTCAAAGTCTGGGCACAGGTGAAGTCTTACAGGACTGGGATCAGAGAGACAGAGCTCACGTAGGAAATCCGTTCTCTGAACCATGAGTTACGTTTTCTCATTACATTTATCTTCTTGGGCTGCTCCACCCTGGACAGAGGTACAACATTTCACACTTTGTAATCCTATTGGCTATTTGGCGTGAGCAGGTCAACCCTTGCCTGCGTCTGCTTGCTGAAATATGATCTAAACCAGGTGTGTGTGTGTGTGTGTCTCAGGCGGCGACTTGATCAATGCACACTGAACAATGGGTTGTCTGTGCTGCAGACCCCCTGTGCGTGTGATGCTATTGCAGGACCTAGTGTGTATGCTAAACGGGCCAGGTGGTCATCTCAGGTTGTAGGCCCCCTGTCTCTGCAGGATACCCCATGACAAAGCAGAACTTGGAATATGCTAAACGGGTCTAGGTGAAGGTGCAAAACAGGCAAACAGGTCTTTGTTAAAATGTAAAATAGGCCATCTGGTTACTTGAAGATACAGACATCCTGTCTCTACAGAATTTGCAGCATGCAGTTCCAAAGTTTCACTCCGCAGAATACAGCAGTCATCAATACAGTTTTAATATGTATAAGCAAGGAAAATAAAGGTATGAAAAATAACTAAAAGAAAATGAAGAACTGAAAAGTAACTAAAGCTTATAAAGTAACTAGAGCCTATAAGAATCAAATCTTACAAAGGTCACTCACTGGATGGTCGGTGGAGGTGAAAATAAGCTGAGGAGACAGAGTAGAGGATGTTTGTGAGTTGAGGCAGCTTGAGCGACTGTGCATCACTCTGACTGGTGGAGACTGGAAGGGCGACAAGGCGTATGGTCCGGGGAAGGTAGTCTGTAGTTGCGGTGATGAGGAGGAGCAGGAGAGGTGTAATGAGGAACTGGGGAAAACAGGTAACACTCCAGAAAGCAAACAAAAACTAGTGACACAAGAAAGATACAAAGAGCTAAACTAAGTGGTGTGGGTTGTCGGCAAAGAAGCAATGACGAACTGGCAAGGGACCGGTATGTGATCTGGGCTTAAGTAGGGTGAAGGGCTAAGTGAATGCAGCAGTTGTAATTGAGATATGTGTGGCAGGTGTACAACGTGGCGTAATCAGGAACCGAAAAACAAAGAGAGGGAGTTGAAAGAGGCAGGTGCAGCCGGGCAAACCTGACAGGACCCTCCCAAGGATGGATACCAGACAGACAGAAAACACCATCCCAGAGAGGGAGGTGGGCATCACTGGGGCCCCCAGGATTGCCTGGATGGGCTCTGTAGAAGGCTGTCAACAGGTCGGGGTTGAGGATAAAGGAGCAGGGAATCCAGGATCGTTCCTCCAGGCCATAGCCCTCCCAGTCCACCGGGTATTGGAAACCCCGGCCCTTAGGGCGGACATCCAGGATCTGCCGAACAATGTAGGCCGGACCACCGTCCACCTCCAGGGCAGGCGGAGGACAGAGGGGACTGGAGGAGATGGGATTGATCTGTGAAACATGAAAAACAGGATGAATATGAAGGGAGTCTGGTAGTGTGAGTTTGACAGCAGTGGGGTGTATGATCTCCTGGATGGTGAAAGGCCCCAGGAACCGGGGAGACAATTTGGGACATGCCCCCTTGATGGGGGTGTGAGCGGCCAAGAGCCATACCTGTTGCCCAAATGGTAAGTAGGAGCGGCCTGACAGTGGCGATCAGCCAGGTGTTTGTTTTGCTCTGCCGTACGCAACAGTGCGGCCCTGGTCTCAGCCCAGACTTCCTGACAGCGGGTTATGTGGGCCTGGACTGAAGGGATGACGATGTTGGTTTCAGTGGCAGAAACCGAGGGATGCTTGGAAGGGAGAGATACCAATGGCGGAGCTAGAGAGGGTGTTGTGGGCGTATTCCACCCAAGGCAACAACAGACTCCAGTCTTCAGGGGAAGTACTGATTACGCAGTGGAGTGCGTTTTCCAGCACCTGGTTCAACCATTCAGCTTGACCATTGGTTTGTGGGTGGTAACTGGAAGAAAGACAGGGACGAGCCCTGATGGCTGTGCAGAAGGAGGACCAGATGTGTGATGTGAACTGTGGACCGCGGTCAGACATGATGTTTATGGGAGTGCTGTGGATACAAAAAACGTGTTGAACCACGAGCTGGGCCGTGCTGTGGGGAGTTGTGAAAGAGCAAGGAAATGAGTGGCTTTTGAAAAACAGTCGACGATGGTAAGAATGACTGTGTTGCCTTGGGAGGGAGGCAGCCCGGTGACGAAGTCTAGAGCTATGTGAGACCAGGGCCGGCTGGGTGTGGTCAGTGGTCGAAGGAGGCCCGCAGGTAACTGATGGAGTGGTATGGACTGTGCGCAGGAAGCACAGGCTGCCATGTACTCCCAGGCATCATTTCTAGGGTGGGCTATCGGAAGTAACGTTTCAGGAGAGTAATGGTCTGGGAGGCATGGGCCCAGTCGAGGGTCTGGGCCCTAACAGCCTGAGGGACAAACAATCTATCTGGTGGCCCCACCCCAGGATCGGGTTTATGTTGTTGGGCCTCCCGTATGGTGTCCTCAATCTCCCATGTCACAGAGGTCACCACACAGGAGGCAGGCAAGATGGTTTCAGGAGGGGTGTCTGTGGTCTTGGAACTGAAATATCATGAGAGTGCATACAGTTTCTGATTTCGGGACCCCGGCCAATAGGGGAGGGTGAACCGGAACCTATCAAAGAACAAGGCCCACCTTGCTTGTCTGGGGTTCAGTGTTTTGGCAGACTGGAGGTAGGCCAAGTTCTTGTGATCGGTCCAGAATAAAAAAGGTTGGTCAGCACCTTCAAGGAGGTGCCGCCATTCCTCCAGTGCCATCTTAACGGTGAGCAATTCTCTGTTACCCACATCATAGTTGCGCTTGGCCGGGGTCAACCATTGGGAGAAGAATGCACAGGGCGTGGTCTTCCTTGGACCGCTGAGAGAGGACCGCTCCTACCCTCATGTCCGACGTGTCCACCTCAACCACGAACTGCATCGAGGGATTGGGTTGGAGGAATACGGGAGCAGTGGTGAACCAGCATTTGAGTTCCTGAAAGGCCTGCTCAGCTGTCCTGGATCATGCAAACTTCACCTTGGTTGAGGTGAGCTGTGTGAGGGGGGCAGCCAGCATGCTGTATTTCTTAATAAAGCGACGGCAGAAATTTGCAAAGCCCAGGAAGCGGTCTTCACATCGGTGGTAGATGTGGAAGAGCCAGCTGTTGGGCAAGATGGCTCCCGGATACAGGTTGATGGCGCAGTTGTAAGGTGTATGAGGAGGAAGAGAGTCAGTGGCAAGGTGCTTGCTAAACACCTGTTGAAGATCGTGGTAGTCCGAGGGCACGGAGGATAGGTCAGGTGGCTCAGGTGATGGAGAAACAGGAGGAGTGGTGGGTTGTCCAGCAAGGAGACAGGTGGATGCACAGACGGGACTCCACTGAGTGACGGAGCCGGTGGTCCAGTCCAGAGTGGGGTTGTGTTGAACCAGCCAGGAGTGACCCAAAACCAGTGGTGTGTCTGGGCTGGAGATGATGTGGAATTGGATGTCCTCTTGGTGGTTGCCGGAAACGATGAGATGGAGAGGTGGGGTCTGATGTGTGATGTGGGCAAGCAGCCAGCCGTCAATGGCCTGGGTCTCTATAGCACAGGGTAGCGGCTCCAGTGAAAGAACCAGTCGCTCTACCAACACCGGGTCCATGAGGTTCCCACCAGCTCCAGAGTCTACAAGCACTAGGTGGGATGTCATCCAGGAGGACGTCTCTAGGAGCACGGGGAAGATGCAGTTGGTACTGGTGTGGTGGAGGTGGAGGGGCGGCCCATCAGTGTCCCCACTCTCACTGGCGGGCCCGTTCTTTTGGCCGCACCGGGCAAGAGGTGATGTAATGATCAGGAGCCCCGCAGTACAAACAGGACCCGGTGGAGATGCGGCGGGCCTGTTCTTCCAGGTCCAGACGGGCAGGCCCAAGTTGCATCAGCTCCTCTGATCCTCCGGAGGAGCCGTTGTGAGCCGCCCCTATGGTGACAGATCTCCGAGCCTCAACTGGTGGCGTCGATGTGGGACAGGTCCGGGTGACTGACTGCTGCCCTGATCTTGCCTTATGAAATGAGTGCTGTTGATTGTCTACGCGGATGGCCAAGTCAACTAGGGAGCGGAGGTCAGCGGGCTCGTCCCTGGTGCTCATCTCGGCGTTGATATTGTCATTCAAGCGGTGCCAGAAAGCGATGCGCAAGGCCTGGTCTTCCCAGTCAGCCTCCATAGCCAGGACCCAGAGGTCAACAGCATAGTCCATGGCAGGGCAAGCCCCCTGACGAATGGTCATAAGCTCCCTAGCTGCTTGGCTCTGGTGAGCAGGTGGTGGGAAAACGGATCTCAGATCATCCAGGAACTCGGTGATGGTGGCGCCAATCAGTCCTCGGGCATCTGCAGCTTCGGCCCTCAGGCATCTGCAGCTTCGGCCCAGGTGAGTGCTATTCCCCGCAGACAATTTATGACGTAGTTTATTTTTTCCCTGTCCATGCGAAAAGTCCGAGGCTGCTGATTGAACACCTGGCGGCACTGCAGCAAAAAAACCCGGCATTTGTCTACGTTTCCATCAAAAGGCTCAGGCTCGGGTATGGGTGGATCCCGACGAGGGCTGGGAAGATGTGTGGCGGCGTGTAGAAGAATGTGTAGAATAAGCCGGGGGTAATCGTTGACTGATCTGTGTATCCAGAGCAGCCGTGAGCCTAGCCACTTGTTGGGTAAGGCTGGCCACGGCGTCCTGTTGTTGCTGCAGTACCTGATTCATTTTGTCCAGCTGTGCGCTGAACTGTGCATAAGACAGAGAGCTGCCTGCAGCATAGTCAGCAGGGTCCATGTTGGGCCAGTTCATTCTGTTATGTCACGCAAACACACAGGGAGGTGAGTGAGCAGACTTCGGTGCAAGCAGATTTAATTGGTGCTCTACAAATATATACAAGTGTAGTGAAAAAAACAGGACAAGAATATGGAAGGTAATGTCTATGAAAGCCATGTGTCAATCAGTACGGAGTCAGTTTCTAGCAGGTTACAGTGAAGATGGGCCGAGCTGCGGAACAGAAAAAAAAGGTCACTGGCTGGTCGGTGGAGGTGGAAACAAGCTGAGGAATTTTTCTTTTTAATGAAATACGACTCAGTCAGCAGCAGTGCTGAACAGTAGACTGTCACCTCCTCTGTCTCCCCAGGCCCTACATAAAGGACAGCTAGGCCGAGTTCCAATCTATGGTTGACAAAGTCAGGGCTGAGCTCACCAAGCTGCAGGAGCAGGTCACCAACAGTGGGGATCAGTTAAAGACCCTGACCGAGAATGTCAACACTCGGATCAAGTCTCTGGCGGACAAATTCTACACCCAGGTCAAGGGTTTGACACGATGGAGGAGTTCTTCCAGCAGCTGAAAGATCAAACCACTCTCACTTCACCTACTGTATTTTGATCAGCCTAAGGGAAAACAAGATCAAAGAAAATAAAATTACCTCTGGAAGTGTGTTTTAAAAAAAGCAGATTAGCAACAGATTTATTTGTATGATAATTATCTCAAACCCACCTCAAATACAGTTTCATCCATTTTTCTCTTCATAGACATTTTAATAAGCATCTGCATGAGCAAGACACAGCTGTGAAATAACGTTGGTACGTTATTATTTTTCATTTTACACAATTAAGACAGGGTGCTTATGAAATGCAACCAATGACCTCATACAAAATGAACCGAAATTAAGTAAGTTAAGATTTCCTCATGACAAAATTATGTTTCTTGCTGTCATCTCATATGCAGAGAGAATGGTGAGAAAAATGTGTCACTTACCACAGACCCTCCAGATGTTAGTCTGGATATATTTCCTGTGCAAAAGTCACTAAAGATTAGCAACAACTTTTAAACAGGTTAAAAATGGTATCTGGTAAATAACTCGCTTAAAATTCAGCAGTAACATGGCTTGGTAAAAGTGTTTTACATGGCTGTCAGAGCCAGTGTTTTCACTTCGGTGCATGGCCGAAAGGATTAACATTTGAAAATAATCACTCTTTTAAAAAACTATGCCTTAAACATCTCACAGGATTTCTATCCAAAATTGCACTGCTTTTCCATGGAGAGAACTCTTGATTTGAGCCAGTTCATCCTAATAGCACAACAGTAAAACATCACAGTGAAGAAATGTAAAGAGTTCAAGCTTGTGTCTCAAAGCAGTGAGGGAGACAATGACTTGTTGTTAGTTTAACCCCAAAACAACAAAATCACTAGTCTTCCAAGCTGCTGTGGACGCCCTCGGCCAGACAGTGAAGGCCGGCAGATAATAACCGATGTCTGCTAAGTACAACCTCATAAAGCATTTTTTCTGCTGCTACAAATGCACCAGCTAACTCATTTAATAAATATATATTAGACTACTCAGAAAATGGATAGTAATTAACACCATTATTCCTTCTATTGTTAATCTGTCACTGCCTACTCCTCCACTTCTGTTGCCAAGCTACTAGCCATACTCAAGGTGGCCTACTTGAGCTAATATACTGTATGATCCAAATCCTCATGTCAGGAGGAGGGAGGGCTAAAGGAGCTTTTGACAAAACCTCTGTGGATCTCCTTCAAACCAAACTTTCTCCAGAGCCCCTTGGTTGAAGGCGGAAGCTTGTGTTTCACAGTAGAGCGACTAGTCCTGAGCAGCCTTCTTGTTGTGCTTGAAAAGATTAAATGAATAAGCTGGCAGCTTGTCAAGAAACCATCTGGAAAAGTGTTTGAATGAAAAACACTTAAAGAATAGATGAACAAGTTCCCCTACGAAGATTGTTATTTAAATGACTGCAACTGTCTCTGTGCAATTACTCCACTATGTTTCCTCCACCATATTTCAAAACAGGAAACTTTATTTACTTGAATATTTTGCCCCCTGTTGCCACTACATTGTCTTAATAAATATAAGTATTTATACTTCTATTTATGTACTGTCCCACCAAAACATGTAAGACCTGTAGTTTCTCTACAATGAAACATGCAACTAGTAGTTTTGTGCAAACCCGTGGAGGGCTCAGTGTAAGAGCCTGATGTTCTGAGGAAAGACAAGAAATGGAATAAGGCGAGGGGCAGGGGTGGTTAAAGCAAGGGGTTATCTGCCAGGACAAACTGTGTGATCCAAGTCTCATTACAAGCTGTGACAACCCTGCACACTGGAACAGATTGAAAACACCTGCTGACAAGCTATCGTTCATTCACTGTGTTTTTATGTACTGACGTCAGTGTTAATCAGTTCTGTGTCAGTTTGATTCGGTTACTAGTCAGGATCCCTGCTGAAATTAATTAGGTGAATAGTGAAGAAAAGGTACTGTGAGCACATGAATATTCTTTACACTTTATACAAATCTCAGTAAATCTCAGTATTAATATATTCATATGTGTCTTAACACCTACTTCTGTAAAAAAAAAAAAGACATTTACTTATGTTTCACAACAGAATAATGTGAAATGTTGCTGTTAAAAATAGAATTGGAACAATTAGGTGTTCAAATGAAAATTATTCTGCAACTATTTTGATAACTGATTCATTATTTCAGTCATTTTGTAAGCAAAAATACAAAACATGGATGATTCCAAGCTCTGAAATGTGAGAACAGGCTCCTTTTCTTATAGTAAACTTAATATTTTTGGGTTTTGGACTGTGGGTTGTACAAAACAAGACATCTGAAGAATTGCTTTGTGCTTTAGAAAACTGTGGTAGCCATTTTTCATTTTTAAATCTTTTTTTAAATAATTATTTGCATCCCTAGTTACAGTAAAAGAAACATCACTAGAGACTACAAGGAATACACATTATGAGATAAACTGTTAAATAATAGGAACACAATAAAATGTATGTATTTCTATCAATCAATTACTGGATGAAGCTATAAGAGGCTGCAAAAATCAATTATTTTGTAGTAAGTATTGTATAATTTTGTATTTACCCTCACGAAGTCCATAAGCCAGCTCCCGCTGAGCTCTCCCAACCCCTCCAGCTGGAAACAGCTGCATTAATTTAACAATTCTGCTAGAAGGAATGTACTTTACTGAATTCCACCAAGTGATGAAGGCTGTAGGATCCATGCTTAAGGTCTTAATGTCAATAATGATCAATAATTTAACATTAATAATAGCATTCTATACATCTGAGGTCAGCTTTTGAGGGAAGGCGTACAGTCATTTTTCCCTGGCACTTTGCCATTTTGCTAATGCTCTAGCTAGACACAAATTACAGTGATAGACACTTATTGTAGCGATGGACACATCGAACAAAGGGAACAAATTATACTGACACATCAGATGCTTGATTATATCAGAAAAGGCATTTTAATTGTAAGTGTTATACAAACACATCATGTGTTTGAATTATTGCACACTCATACCATGAACTCCTATACAGCACATTAAGAGCAAGAAATTGTGTCTTGTTGCCTTTATACGTGCTGTTTAAGTGTTTTTAATCATGTTTTTCTAACAGAACATGAAAATGAAATGAATCTATTCTCCAGAATTTCCCACTGTGACTAGTAAGGGACTAATTAATGCTGCATTCTCAGCTCAGCACTTGGGATTGGTGCAACATTTCATTGTGTGAAACTGATTTCTACTGAATGTAGAGAATGATGTGAATATTTACTGAAACCCGATAGCACGCGGATCAACAGTGCTATCATCTCTTCGGACTTCTTTACACGCACAGCCATGTGTGATTGTGTGCGTGTGTGTGCTGCACAGACACAATGAAACCTGATCCCCTTATATGTGTGTGAGCTTTTGCTTGTATTTGTGTATGCATTCATCTACTGTACAGTATGTCAGTATAGTGTGTGTTCTGATCTAAGGTGCATAACTGCCTGTTTGTGTGTATTTTTCAATGAAACTAAGCGATTTTCTTAAGGACACTAGATTTGTCTGGATGTCATATGCCTGTGCTGCAATTTGATGTTAAATCCAGGGATGTGGAGGCAGAATGAAGCAGCTACACAAGTAAGAATCAATAAGAGAAAACAGGTGACACTGACAGAGAGTGGCAAGTATTACAAGGAAAATGGGTGTTTTTCTTTTTGCATTAGTAGAGCTAAGGTGTCGTAATAAGCATGAAAAATTTTTTAAATATCGAAAAAGACGTTACAAATATTCTTGCTACCTATCAGTTAAAACAATTTAAATATATACAGTATAATTAGAGACACAGATTTACCTGATGGTAAAACTGTTGGCACTCACCATTTCTGAATTAGGCTCCCGGGGTCATCCACATGGGCGTTGATTGCAGCCGCACAAAAAGAGCAATTTTCACTACACAAAGAGAAAAGTGAGCCTTTGTCAAAAAAATTTAAACTCACTTGAATTCACAAAAGAGATGTTTAAAAATGTTCTTAGACTCAGAGAAGATATGCTAAAATGATTTTTGTTTGAGGGGGCCAAATGTCTAACATCTAGCGCTGAAGACAACAGAGTCGGCGTTGACCTCTGAGGAAAGAAGGACACAGTCTGTCTCCAATGGCCAGTGGAGAGCACTGATAGATATATTTTTGCAGGCATGGGTTATGTTTTTACTCAGAACTGACAGACAGACAGCCCCCATGCACACAGGTGCTATTCAAGGAAACTGTGTAAAAGTGACGTCACTGAGAAAAATCTAGCCCACCAACCTTTTCAGCACTCAAGTCCCGCCCTCTCTATGTTGCTCTGTTCAAAATTTTTCCCATTTTCTCCTTGTTTTCTGCTTCTGTATCTCCCTCTCTCTTGATCTCTCTTTACTATTTGTCCACCTGTCTCTGTGGATTTGTCTTTCTATATCAGTTACTCAGTCTATAAAGTACATTTCAACAGACTATGAAGCCATAAGCACATATACACTGCAAAATGATAGACATCCTTAAAAGCATCTCTCCATCCCTTTATCTCTCTCCTTTATCTCATTTCAGTTCCTACCTTTATCACCTTCTCACACACACACATGCAAACACACCCACACACACACAGTATATGTCAAATGTACTACAATACATACGGTAAATTGTTCAGTGTTTGTTTTCATTTTGCCATCACCAGTTGAACACACAATACACTCTGAATGTCTTTGCTTCTCCGCTGTTTGTCTGGCATTTGCAAATTCACGCAGCTCCTGATGTGAAACCATCAAATGAAGCTTCCCCCAATTTTCATAGCCCTCCAATTTGGAGCACAGCCGTCTCCCTCTCCCTCTAATGCTGAAAAACCACTTTGTGAAATTACAGTACAATTTTGAAAAGTAGAAACAGGCAGCAGGCAATTCAGGTGCTCAGCCTCCGCAACAATGGAGTGCTGGCCTTGGTGATGGTTGCTAGGCAATGGAGGAAATACAATGGCCTCCACTGAAACCAAAGGCCCTTAAGTGGACTGACAGGAGTGAAAGCACACACACACTCACAAAATAGAGCGATGCAGGAGAAAGGAGAGTGCAAGTGAAGCTGTGCACCTCTGTGTGTAGACGTTCGACTGAAATATTGCAGTTGCTGTTTGGAACATGAGGAGGGATTGGACTGAAAAGGCGTGAATCAGGTTTTTTCTTTGGGCTGTACACACAAGAGAGTAGTACAGATAGGCAGGCCAGTCCTGGATATGTGAAAGGCTTTGTGCAGGTATTGACTATATAACCAGTTGCTACATGCCTGTATTGAACAAATAAGTTGTAGAGCTTTTTTGTTTTGGTAGACGACTTGGAACAACCTGATAGCGGTAGATAATGTTTCAGACGGAGCAATGTATTGACCAATCACATGGTCAATAGAATAACATTCAGTGACTGCTCACATCTGGCATGCTGTCTGCTTCTCCATATGTCTGGTCTTTGTCCAGCTCTCTGTCCCTATGATATGCTGCCTGTCTTGCCAAACACTCATCTACTGTATTTGTCAATCCATCAAATTAGCTGGCTAATGAAACAGTACTGTAAACAGTATGGCCACTTCATGTCCATCGGGTCTATATTCATGTAAGCTACTATAGTTGTGTACAGCTTTTAGTTACTTGTACTTCAGTATTTCCATTTTCTGCTACAGTAGTTTATACTTCCACTACAGTCCAGAGATACTGTAGATTTTATTTTTATATTTGCAGATTTCAATAAATAATACACAATACAATAAAAAAGTTTCTATGTATTATAATAGATAAGGTAAGACCTTATTGATCGCCCTAGAAAATCCACTAAATTCACATGGGACCCAGCTATACATAAAGTAATTAAAATTAACCACATTTTTGCAGCTGTAACATTAAACTGATGTACACATTAATTCATTATATTCAGTTTCTATAATAGGCCATTCAAATTTACAATGCAGTACCAGAGTACACCTACAGTGTGGTATTACTTTTAATTAGACAAAAGATCTTCTTCAATCACTGCCCATCGCTACACGTTAAAAGCAGATATGCAGGTGAAACTTTAAATCCGTTTTTTGAAATGTAATTTTTTATATATATATTTACTTTAACCTGCAGTTTTTATATGTAGGTGTGTGTGTGTGGGTGTGAATGGAGGAGTGAATGGTATATAGTTTTCGTTTATGGAGAGACACCACGTTTCGTTGTATGTTACGTGCAATGAACGGCATTCTATTCTATTATGAAATCATAACTGCAGAAATGTAACTAGATTAAACTGTGTCACTTAAGAATTGATGTTTTTAACTCTGCTATCATTCAAATCGATAGTTCTCATGATGACTGAAAAATCAAGCCACAAACTGAAATCACCTTTAGTCATCCATTTATTTAAAAAAAGGAGAGAAATTACCCACTTTTTTAATTCTGAGGGGCGTGTCTGAGTGAGATTGACCGTAGCTGGCTAAGCCCCGCCAGGAACCAGAGTCAAAGTTTGATAAAAATAAACATACTTGGTTGTAGCTTCCATGGACACAGGCGTTGAACAGTAAGAACCTAATCGGGATTTAAATAGTCCAAAGATACAATAATAGGCGAGTTTACATGCTGAGGAGCTAATTAGTTAGCTAATTAGCCTGTAGACTGATGTTAGCAACGCATTTCACTGGGATAACGTTAATGTTTGTCTGTTCAACAAGCTAAAGTGTAGAACAGGATGTGTTCATGTTTGTAGTGTGAAAGAAAGTGGGACTTGGGCTGGAAACCTAAACAGTGTGTAGTTCTTGTGCTGTTTGGCTCTTAATAGTAACGTCACTGGCTCAAGATGAATTAGCTACTGAGTATTTTCTAGTTATATTGTCCAACGTCTATAGAAATGGAGTTTATACTGCTCTACTCTAAGGTCCAGAGAAATACTTTAAAAGGGGGATTGTCACCTTTTAAATGTTGTCAAATGTACTCTGACCTGTTAATGGTGTTATACTGGGGGCAGACCACTGAACATGGTGTTCTCTATTCCAAAGTATCGCGGTAAGATAATGTGGTCTGGTTTACCACAGCACCAGTCATGTGACCACACCATAACACCCATGCCAAATCAAACTTCATTATTGCTTTCATTATGCCCAAATTAGACATGGATAAGCCAAAGTCCTCCTGGGAGAATGCCCGATGGGCAGATGATACCAGATTAGTGCTTTTTTGGTACATCACATGTACTCTATGTTAACCAAAAAAATGAAGACTTCAGAGACAGAAACCCTAACCACTCAAACAAGGTGAAGGTTTACTGATGTTCTGAGGTTGCTTTGTTGCTTCTGGTACTAGGTGCTTATATATACTAGACCAAGTACATACTCGTAATTGGTAGAAAAAAATTGTATGTTCATTTTTGGTCAGCACCACTAATGGTATTCTGACCAAGGTAGAGGTTCTACTATGGAGTGCAAAGACATAAAATATCTATATTTTTCTCATTTGGTTTCTGATGTATTTTTTCCAAAGGAGAACACAAGACAAGTGATGTGCAGAGCAGCATTTCTATGAAAAACAATGTCAAAGCAGCAAAATGAAGCTAAATTATAGAGCGTTCTTGAAAACAGCAGTGGTCCACTGGGGGATGACAGTCATCATTGAACTGCATTTCTGTACTGCTCTTTCCTTGCAGCCAAATCATGCAAGTGCACTTTGCTAGGAGGAGTTTGATTGGCTAAAAATAATAATGTAACATAAAGATACATTATGCTCCTCTTGACAATCTGAAGCATCATTCTGTAGCATAAACACTCATAAGTGAAAATAACCAAGTATTGTCTGGGGGTAGATCAAACTTATATCAGTGAAATTAACTGTATTAAAGTGACAAAGGGTACATTCAAGGATGCACCAAGCCCAATTGTAATCTCTTTATTTATTCAACAATAGCCACCACGATTTGGATAATTACAGCCTGGCAGTTCCTGGCCATGCAATAAACACTGAGCAGTAAAATGAGTCGCCAGGCACACACTGACCTTTTGAGACATTTTTAACAACCCTGAAAATACTAAGAAGGCCACTATCTCTCTGAAGCACTCCCCTTCCCCTTCAATCTCATTTCCCCCCCTACACATCTCCCTCATCTGCTGGAGAGAAACTGAAGCACCACTTCAAGCCAGCGCTATTATTTGCTCCTTTCAGGGCCTGGCCCCTGAAGTACTGCACTCAGTTAGGACCTGTAATGTAGATTCCATTTCAGCTGCTATTAGGCCTCATCCGTTATATCAGATCTGCCTGTTCGTTATTCCTCTCTTGCTCTCTCCATCCTCCATGTCTCACATCCACATGTGGCCATACACTGCCCCCCAGCCACCTCCCCATCCCCTCACTCATCGTCTCATTCCTCCTTGCTCCTCCACCCATATGTCCCCCTATCCTATCCTGCTATCCCTTCACTCCTGCACTCATCTGACCATCCCGGTACTTCCCCCTCCCTCCATCCTCTTCACTCCACTCCACTTCCCATCCCCAGCTCTGCCCCCAGGGGAGTCCTGCAAACTGCTTATTCAACAATCGGCAGCCATAAAGATATGTAATGACATTTTCGAAGGCAAAGAGGCCTGTGTGGTTTTTAATTCATATTTAATGGCTGTCAGGCTAAATAGCCCACTATCCTAAATGGGAGAGGGGCTGCTGCTCTTCCACTTAAGACTGAGCCGTCTGCTTGTGGACATCTAGTTGCCCTGAGCTGGTGCCGCAGACCCCTTCTGTTTGTTCTCCGTTTGGAAAATCACTCGTTATAAGACGCAACCTCTCAGTGCGGCGGAGTGAAGCTTTTTTTTCCCATAACGATATAAAATAAAAGCATCAGATCCTCGTATTTGAGAAGCAAATGTTGACAGCTTAAAAAACGACTAGTTTGTGTCAGGTTTGCCCGGCTGCACCTTCCTCTCTTCTCTCCTTCTCGCTCTAGTCTGCTCCTTCTCACTGATTCTCTTGATTGAACACACCTGTCCTGATTTTCTGACACTCTTCAGCTGCGCCTCCTTTGTCACTCCCTATTTATACTCGGCTTTTCCTTCACTCCCTTGCTGGTTCTTTCTATGTTGTTAGCCTGCGTTTCATATCAGATTATATCTTTTGTCTCCCGTTTCCACGTTTTGTTTCTTAAAGTCCTAGCGTCTCCTGTCACATTATCCTGGACCTCTCCTTTGGACCTTGGCTCCCTCAGCTCCACCAACCTCTTCCACAGGTCGATGCACAGTCTCCTCATTGATACTACTCTCTGCTACTCCTCAGTCACCCGGATCACCACCTTGACCAGTTCAGGAGTGTCGCTTTTCCTCGCCGCCCAACCTCATCACTTCATGGACAAAAACCCCTTCACTAATGCTGGTCATCACCCGGTGATATTTGTTCATTCATTCATTCGTTCTTGTTTGTTGTATATAGTATTGCACCCCTGTGTCCACATTGTAAATAAAGCCACCTATTGCACCGAAGCCAGCCGCCTGGGTCCGTTCTTTACTGCTCGCTCATTATTGTGTCGAGCGATCCTAACAGTTTGATTATCAAAACTAGTCATGCGCATTGTGGTGCTTCACTCAAAAAAATTATTACAAAAGTGTGAAAGCTACTTTGACTTTTACTCTAAAACCACTCTGATTATATGTTTATGCTTTCCCAAAATTGACTGTGATTTCCATAAAGCATATTCCTAATAATCGAAGTTATTACACTGGCATTTAGTAGCTCCTCTTATCAATAGACAGTAAACACTCAGA
>NW_018127981.1:251835-254391 GCF_001952655.1 Monopterus albus
CAGCAGGACTTTTATGTTCTCTATTTTCTCCTCATGAAAATTATTTACTTTGTTACCCTTCATATACTATTTCCTAACGATTAAATTGCTCTCTAAATAAACTGAATTGCTGTTTTTTTTTTCTTCATAATTTCAGCTGCTCTTCCTTTAAGCCTATGTAAAAATTTTGTTTTTCTGGGTGGAAAAACTGAGTTTCATCAGTTTACTCAGCTTTACAGAGCTTTACATCAGTGCAGAGATAAACAGAATACCCAGCACATTTACTATGTCAGTGTTTGTATAATGTCTCAAGCAATTTAATGTGGAACAAAGCTGAAACAAGAAGTCCATAATATTGATTAGTCTATTGGCAGAAAATGAATCGGAAACAGTTATGATAATGGATGAACCTTTTAAATCACTTTTTATGTAAAACTTAACTGGTTCCACCCTCTCAACTGTGAATCTTTGCTAGTTTCCTTTTTTCCACATTAGAACAATGTGGAAAAAATGTAATCTGCATTTCTTTAGCGTGAACGCCTGTTTTTCAGAAACGACAGATTAAAACTCAAATACATCTTCCTTTCATTATTCTACAGGCTGCGCAGTGAGGCTGCTAATTCACTCTCCATTATCCACCCCCCCAGCCAGCGCTCAGACGAAGCCTGCTGCTAACCTCTGCCCAGGCAGGAGCCCAGAGGTTTTAGAGGTTGAACTGTGTGCGCAGTGTTTTCCCTGACTGGCTGCTAAATATGAATGAGTGAGAATTGGTCTTTTCCCTCTTAAGAGTTAGTGTAGGTGCTTTTATGCAAAGTATCAGAGGGGACTGTTGTGGTGAAAATCGAACAGAGGTTAGAGAAAAAAATTGTTTTATTTGCAAATTGTCTCAGGATAAATAAAAAAATAAGCAGCAAGTTAACTATGTTGTCAAAGATGTGGTCCACAGGCGGAGAGAAAATGTGCCATTCAGTGGCTGATTTGAAGTAATTACACAGTATGCACAAATTAAAACCTTGAGGGTCATTTATAATCTTAGATTATACATTTGGTCTAATATTTGGCACATCAGGGGTTCTGCACAAATGTCTTTAAGCCTTTCAAAATCAAGTGACAGCCTGGGCCTTTGAAATTACTGGAAAGTCATCATGGTAGTACAACAACTGAGAAGTACTGTAGTGTGCTCACTCAGGCGTGGTAATGCAGTCATTTTCGTGAAATAGCCATTGATTAAGTGTTAGTTAAAGTTAATCACTGACATACTTTGACACACTGAAATTTGAAGCAAACGAGTGACAGATGAAAGGAAAAACCAACCAAGTGTCTCAATGAGGTGCTGGGCCACCATGTGCCACCAGATCAGCTTCAGTGCACATTGGCATTGATTCTACATGTCTCTGGACTCTACTGGAGGGATGAACACCATTCGTCCAAAAGATATTCCCTCATTTGGTTTATTGATGATGGTGATGGAGAGGCATCTGTCCAATACCTCCCATAGACAGGGCCGCTGACGTTGGGGGGGCACTGTGTCAGTTGTCCCGGGTTCTGGGTCAGTATATGTGGCCCACATGACACCTGGTTATTTTTATCTGCCTAATTTTTTTTGACATAGTTGGTAAAAACAGTTTTACTCTCCCCCCCATAATGCTGCTATAACGAGGCATTCACATATTCAGTAAACTTGACAAGGGACCGGTCATAAAAGTCAGGCACTCAGAAAAGAAAAGAAAAATGAACAGGACAAAATGACAGCAGAGGTGCGTGGGACTCTATGGTCATTTATTTAAAAAATATAATCAAGTGGAAGATGAAGCTTCAAGTACAAGTACAGCCCCACCAGGTATTAATAGAGAGCAAGGTGAGACATCAGTTTAGCTTAAACATCTGGTACTTAACACCGCTACTAATAGATACCACCTCAGCTTACCTTTAATCTCCAGTCATTAGCGTGTATAAAAATCTAACAATGCATCTTCTGACAAAAACACCTGGGATGGGATGGTAGCTGCGTCAGAGATGAGAGGAAGGGGCAGTGCAGGTTTAGGCTGCTTCAGATGTCAGTTATATTTTTTTCTATGCAAAGTAGTGTATGATCAGATGGTTAAATGACTTTAGCAATTTTCCATCTCTGTGATTGAATTTTGGAAGTGGGACTATAGTTTTAGTGTTAGAACAGGCCTATTTTTGAATTAAATGTGTAGGAGATGAGAGTTTCTTTGCTGTGTGCAAATGACTGCACATGCCTTTGTGCACGAAGTCTGCAGGAGTAGGAGCCGGGTCGTGGTGGTGGATGACTCCACAATTTTGCATTGATTTGCAGGGACCTGTTCCTCTTAAGGGGACAAGTGGACCCAAACCTTGGTAGCATCTGCATTCCTTGTTTCTCCACTCATTTTTAGAGGTTTTTCCTTTAAGTCTCCTCTTTGTGTCTCTACAGGCATTGTTGTACAGTACAGAATGCATATTTTGTTCTTCAGCACATTCAGATTGACTGAAAATAACACATCATACATTAAAGTGCTAAGTTTCAGCTTTAATTTGAGGTTTGTGGGAGAAATAGCCCTTTTAACATATAGT
>NW_018127981.1:254550-257184 GCF_001952655.1 Monopterus albus
TTGTGTGTTCTTTCTGATGTTAGTGGAATGCAGTTCAGTCAGACTGAGATCAGGTGTTTGATTTGGCTAGTCAAGGATATTACACCTCACCCTGAAAAGCTCTATGGTTGCTTTGGCCATATGTTTAGGAACCTTGTCGTCCTGAATTATGAAAGGTCCAGGGATGTGATGCAGTTGTCTCAATCTGAACACACAAAGCTACTCCGTATACCTCTACATTCATCCTGTTGCTTCTGTTTGTGGTGAAATCAATAAATTGCAATGCGCAAGCTCCACTGGTAGCCATACATGCACAAGCTGTAACAAAACCACCACCATGTTTGACAGATGAGCTGGCGTGTTTGGGTCATGAACTGTTCTCTCCCCCTCACACCTTTTCCTCTTTCCATCATTTTGATAAATGCTGCTTTTTGTTTTGTCAGCCCATTGAACTTTTTTCTTTTTGTGAACTGCAACCTGGACCTGCTGTTTTTGAGGCTTACTTGCTGTTTGCATCTTGTGGTGAATCCTGTGGTTGTGGTCTCAAAGTCTGCTATTGATTATCAACAAGAAAACATGTATGCCTACATCCTGGACAGCTTTCTTGACTTGCTGTTCAGTCATAAAAGGGTTTTTCTCCACCTTGCAAATGATTTTCCCATCATCCTAACATGCATGCACTTGGTTAGCCAGGACTTTTGCCATTTTTGTACATTTCTATTTATTTATTTACAATTTGCCCAGCAGTTGATTTTGCCAAACTGACTACCTTTGGTATCTCTCTGATAGATTTTTGCTTTTTTTTTATCCTCATAATTATCATCTTTACTTATATGGTCACTTCTTTACTCTTTATATTGACAGACAACTCCACTTCAGTATGAATGGCAACTCTCAAATCAACTCTGAGCCACGTGTGCACTGTTGTGCATGAAATAATGTTGAAGCCAATCACTTTTGAACATTTGAAGTTTGGGCACGTCTTTAAAGGGCTATATCTCACACACAGTTCTTTCAGTACTGATGTAATCATTCTTAAAGTAAATCTGAGACTTGGCACTTTCATGTAGTATCCTTTTTTTTTGTTTGTTTGTTTCAGATGAAGCACTGAGCCTGAGGAACAAAAATGTGTAACAGTTCAAATACACAACATCAGGGCTGTATAGTTCAGTAGTTACAGGTATCTAAATGTAGAGTGTGAATATACAGAAATGGCCAGTTGCATCCATTCCAGCCAGTGACTGTCCAGTGCGACATGCAATATTAAGTCATGAAACAAAAGATCTGGGGGTTGGGTAAAGGAGGGTCATCACTACTACAAAATATTGATGCCCCGGGTGCCTCGTATAATTTTTTTTTCCTGAGTGGGGTCCAGGCGCTGAAATGTAAATAAATCTATCAGGGCAAGGAGCTGGAGGCTCCAGTTACCACTCCTAACAATCAAGAGGCTTTTCATGCTGCCCTAGAGGGCCATTCCAGTAACGCTGGCACACTGGAGAGAGCTACAAATCATCATCTCTCCTTCACACTCCCTCTCTCTGTTGTGCTCTCCTCCTTCTGCTGTTTCTCCTCCTTTTGGACTCTGGTCTTTTTTCTTTCTCTCCACCCTTTTCTCTCTTTTTCAATCACAAGTGTATACACATTGCTGTGCTCCATTCTTCTTTTACCACTTCCTCTTCAGCCTTCCAGCTTTCTGGCACCTTCGCTTTCTTTTTAATACCCTTAATCATAATCCTCTCATGTTTCTCCCATCCTTTTGAATGCGATATCTCAGAAATCCTTGAGGGAATATCTTAAAATTTGGCACACTTACACTCAAGGATGAACTGATTAGATTCTGGTGGTCAAAGGTCAAGGTCATGGTGACCTCATGTCTGTCCTGTTCCCGTGAATTTGATTGGTTGGTGAGGCATACAACTGTGAAGCGGTAATTCTAGTTAAAGATATGTATTAGCTTTAAAACGCATGAGTAAGGTATTACTGATGTATTTCACAACGTAGAGTAAAATGTTTAAGTCTCTTTACCTTGTGTTAACCACAGAGCTTATGTCAGACATCTAACCAAACCAGCCATTAAAAACATAAGCAAAGGAACCACAAGTGCATAAATGCTAGCTCAGTTTTAGGACTTACTAAAACTCTATGGCTCTGTGTAATGTTGTTGGAACAGGGGAGCTTTGGAAGTCACTGCTGTATAGAATTCATTTGGAAAAAAGTAAAGTATAAGGATTTACAGGCTGCTATGGGTGTTTTTTTTATATATATATAAAAGACTGTGAAAACCATGTGACAGTAAGAGGTCATTGGCACTGAAGAGCTTACAGAGTTATCACAGCTCCTCCAGTTGTTGTGGAGCTTTATGGTAAAAATCTGCACATTGTCCAGATATCCGCCTCACAATTTAGCTGCTTTGATTCATTCTCAATGCGATCATAGTGTTTTTTTTTTGTTTTTTGTTTTTTTTTGCCAGACCAGAAGAAAAAGCTTAAGAATTCGACCACCTTCTCAAACAAAAGAGCAGACAGATAGATGGCATCTAGATACTTGACATAGTGGACCATTAATCAATAAAGAGCCAGATATTCACCTCAAGATTTGGTATAGGCCAAAAACAGAGCTAAAAGAGTTAGAATTGTTCTTATATATATATATATA
>NW_018127981.1:257393-260321 GCF_001952655.1 Monopterus albus
CAGGGCTATATAGTTTTGGATTTTGTTTTCCCTTAATAATAAAAACCTTCATTTAAAACCTGCATGATGTGTTTACTTGTGTTATCTTTGACTAATATATAAATTTGTTTGACGATCTGAAACATTACAGTGTGACAAACATGCAAAAAGATAAGAAATCAGTAAGGGGGCAAACACTTTTTCACACCACTGTATATATATATGTACACACACACACACACACACACACACACACACACACTAGGTAGCAAGAAGCATAACACAAAATGAATGTCCAATCTTGCTCTGTAACTGCTGCTTTGTAGATGCACAGCTGTTTGCTAACAGCTTTGCCATATTGACTTGAAAGGTTTTGCTATGTCAGTGCTGTGTTCACAAAATGCTTCAGCTGTCCCTAAATAGTCAGAAAGATCAATTATTGCTGGTTTATGGAGGCAAAACCTGCGAATACACTGGTACGATCCTTTTACATATGATCACTACTCTCACTCTGAAGTGCAGGAATGGACATTGTTAAAAAAAACGGTTTCACTTAAAATCATGTCAATCATCTACATATGCAGTATGAGTCACAAATGAGTAGATGACATTTCTTTGATCATCCATCAGCTCAACCCTCACACCACAATATTTTAATGGTAACTTTTGTGTTGTGCTTTTTACCCTGCTCTGCTCTTTTGTGGAGCAGAAATGGATTTGCTTTTAAAGACATTTTGCTTTTTTGAGAAAATTTCAGCAGACTGGGCTGAAATAGTAAATGTAGGTAACGAGTTTTCATTCAGAGGTGAGAAAGGAGCCGCTGAGTCTGTGGTATTGATTGGCAACCATACAAATTCTCTGCACACATCTTACCATCAATTAGGACAAAAAGTGTTAGTTCATTTTGAAGCCGCCTAAAGACTTATTGCGTTACCAGTCCTCACACAAATTATGCCTGTAGCTGCTCCTTGTTGACTGATGTTGCTGTCTTCGTCCAGTGATGGTCTTGGTAAATGGTCTTATACTTGTATAGTGCCTTTCTATTCTTTTACAGCACACTCAAAGCGCTTTCACATGATTCGGCCATTCACCCATTCACACTCCCAAGCACTCACGCATTCACACACCGGTGACTCACCGGGAGCAACTGGGGGTTCAGTGTCTTGCTTAAGGACACCTCGACATGTTGACTGGACAAGCCGGGAATCGAACCGCTAATCCTCCGGTTAGGAAACAACCCGCTCTACCTCCTGAGCCCCATGTGATCAGGGGTGGTTTGAGCCTGTCATTGATCTTTCTGGTTTAGGCTCTGGGCCCGTTCTGTTCTGACACACAGAGCCCGGCAGGGTCACACAGGTCACAGCCACTGCTGGGACTGATGCTGTCAGAGGTTAATATGTACTGGATAAACATGAAAATGTGACACCAGGAGAGATGATGCTGCTCCATGATTTTTCTGAAAATCAATAGTGAAGAACAGTCAGAGGGATTTCTCGCTGTTATTTGTTTTAGCAAATATTTGTTCTGTCTGAATGAATGGTGAATGTGGTGCAGCATAAGATTTAATAATAATTTCAAAGCAGTAATTTTTTTTGTGTGTCTGCAAAATACAAAGCTGAACAGCTTCAACAGAGTCATTTTGTCTTATTGATCAATAAGCTGGAGGATATGTTTACAGTAGTGAGCTCCTGCCCTGAGTAATAATTTTGTCCTCATGCAGAGCATAATTTCCCCTACCTCCCTTTTGGATAAGAAACTAAATCTCATCTCTGTTCCTTAGGTGTGATTAATTTTTTTTTCACTCTCTTCCTTTGCACCCACTTAGATATCAAGCTGCCAGGTGGATTAGGAAGGGACGGTTTGGAAAAATGGGGAGATGTACTTACACACACAAGCTAAAAATTGTGATGATTAAAATGGTTAGACATTAGTCCCTACAAAATTCCATTTTTTTTAAATGAAATCTTCATTTACAGCTTTGGTTATTAAATTAAGAATCCTCCAAAACATCACAGTATGATTTCTATATCATGGCCCATGAAAACTGCCCATACTTGCTAAAATACTATGTATTATTCCTTAAAGTTGTATCAGAAAACAATATTGATTGATGATTTGACCTTTAAAAGTCTGGAAAGTTTTTACTTCTACATATTTATTTCATATTCTGTATAGTAGCAAAGAGGATAATTTCAGTTCACTGTCTGGACAAGCTTGTCTAAAGAACAATGGCGTGAAACAAGGTGTGGTAGAAAGAGTTTGTGTGAGCAGCACAGTATTCAATCATTCACTTTTTTTCATTCTATTTGGAGCAAACAGCGGGGTTTAATTGAGTGATTTGGACACTGATAAAAGCATCAATCAGTGCAATTTTAATAAGACCAGACCAGAGTTAATTCCTCTAACGGTAGACCAGTAATTTCCAGTTTGTATGGCAGCTCCTTACTTAAAATTGCAGTCTGTTTGTTGAAAATGACATTAATACGCAATTAATCTGGAACATGCGTCGTGAGAGAAATAATGTCACCTGAATGTGTGTCAACATAAGAAAGCGGTGAGACAGCTCTGCAGTAACTACAAAGCTAGCTGGCTCTGTTCAAATGTAACAGAATCCACCTACCAGCACCTCTTAAGCCTGCTAATTAGGACATTACAAAGACCAAAGTGTTATAACAATTTGCCATTTGATGGGTGGGTTGGTTGTCATTTTTACACTCCAGTTTTTGGAGGGATTGAATACAGTCAGAGAAAAAATTACTTGAACCCCAGCTGATTTTGTAAGTTTGCCCACTAACAAAGAAATGATCAGTCTACAATTTCAATGGTAGGTTTATGTGAACAGTGAGAGACACAACAATAACAAAAAAATCCAGAAAAATGCATTACAAAAAAGTTATACATTAATTTGCATTTTCATGAATGAAATAAGTATTTGATCCCTTTGCAAAA
>NW_018127981.1:261270-263707 GCF_001952655.1 Monopterus albus
ATACTTATTTCATTCATGAAAATGCAAATTAATGTATAACTTTTTTTGTAATGCATTTTTCTGGATTTTTTTTGTTATTGTTGTGTCTCTCACTGTTCACATAAACCTACCATTGAAATTGTAGACTGATCATTTCTTTGTTAGTAGGCAAACTTACAAAATCAGCTGGGGTTCAAATTATTTTTTTCCCTGACTGTAAAACATATACACTTTAACAAGTGGGCTTTACACCGTGTCTTGTGAGCAACATGTTGGCATAGCAGTAGCTCCTGTGCTTACTGTATGTCTACACAGGAGGTGTTGTTGGACTTAACCGTCCTGCATGTTCGTTTCTGAGGAAGAGTCGAAGTCAGAACAACCTTTAAAATATTTATTACAATGTTAAAGAAAAGCAATTACAGAGCTCTGGGTTCCGTCTCTATCTGAAGCCCTGACCATCAACAGCAAAACCATTCAGCTCGTCTTCAGGACGAGAGGGAGCGCCTACCCTCCTGGAAACCCAAAATCTTATACAATTTTGAAAGGTGAAAAAGTAGGTTGATCTGATGCCGCTTGTGCTGTTCCATTGGTCCTTCAGTCCGTTCATTTCCTAAGGTCCTCCCTGCTCCACCTGAGGAAACACAGTTTTCCTAGAGAGGGAGGAAAACCTAGCACTGCCTGTGTGTGTGTGTGAAAATAGCTATTTTACCAGGCAGCTGTTTCTTCTAGGCCCAAAATCTGACTATAACCTTGGTGTAAATCTTAGTATCTTATCAAACCCTAACTCCTCTGGCTTCACAGCTCAGAGGGAATAATGAGCTTTGTGGCGAAAAGGCAACAAATCTAATGGAATGAGAGATGACGAGACCTTGGAGAGCTACTCAGTGCACCACACTTTTAATCACAAGGCCCTGCAATATCACACAGAGTTTTTTCAGTATGCATACAATAACTTATTTTCTCATCATGTTAGTGAACATATTATTTGGTGAATAGTAACTTCACAAACATATCTGTGACATGTAAGTATGTGAACTTATGTATTCCCAAATAAAATCTTAACTCTTCTTTTTCTAATATGATAGACTAGTCATACACATACAAAGTGAACACACAGGTTAAATAAGCAACAATCATGGTGTCAATCTTCTACTAAATAAGTACTTAATTCAATAAAATGTTGGAACCAATCCTAGAGTATAACTTTGTTAATAATTTTACCCAACAGTGTTCAGGTACAGTACTGAGTTGTAGGTCTGCCATGTTTTGGAAGTATTCAGAGCTCAATACACCACGTTTTGGAAGTATTCAGAGCTCAATACACTGTCACTGTAGTTACATGCATACAGTGGTAGTAAAATTGACTCAGTGCATAAAAATATGCTATGGGTTGCATTTATGTGCATGTGGTGCAGGCAAGAGGTGCAGTTTTTATTACCTTTGTTTCTTGACTCAAGATAGGCAGAAATGAGCAAAAGAAAGCCTGAGATAGGTATGTGGGACAGTGACTCTACAGGTTGAGGATGGGACCTCATGATTGGCTGTGGTCTGCACCACTCGGCAGCACCTTGATGATCAGTGTCCAACGGGTTTGGAAATGAGCCTGTATCCACAGCATCTATTGTCACATAACATAGTTGCTGATGTCTGCGTGTATGGATGGATGTGTGCTCCTGATCCCTTATCCATGTTGCACCAAGGCTGATGTGGAAATTTGACACACAAGCCATCCACTGTCAATTTACTTTAATTACTGCTAGGCCCTTGGTGGGCTACCTCTCCCAGTCTGGTGAGTGATCTCCATCTATCCTACAAAAGTGGCAGCTTTATAGCCTCCTTCCAGGATTGTCTTCAGTTGACCAATGAGATGGGACAAGTCTCTGGCTGAACAGGGGGCAAAAGGGGGATACATCTGTTTGATAAATTATGATATTGCCCAAAGGGCTGCTGGTTGTGTACTCACCAGTCAAATCATTGCCCAGCAGTCATTTATGGTGCTTAGGGTTTGTCTCTTTTCCACTTACGCTAGTCAGGATATTGCTAATTACTGTATATGACTGAATGTATTTATAACTAAATACTTATAAAAATCATGATATTCTCATCATCCTTAGCTGTACTTTACTGTTAAGTTCAAATTGGCAAATGTTAGCATGCTAACATATTAAGCTAACATGAGCATGCTAAACATCAGCATGTCAACAATGTCATTGTGTACATGTTATCGTTTTGTCCAAGTACAGCGTCATTTAGCCCATAGCTTGGTTGTAGGCTCGTAGTCTTTCAGTTTGATTCTTGATCCTTCCTCTCACACCAGTAACATTAACTGCCCTGGTTCCTAGAAAATAATTTTAATGGGAATGTCATGCACTGACTGGAAAACAAATAACCATAGAGGAACTGTCTGTCTTACTTGATCCAGTCATTTGTGACATCCAAATTATACATTTATTTGGTT
>NW_018127981.1:264338-270561 GCF_001952655.1 Monopterus albus
AGCAGTTGTTCTGTTTGTGCTTTGTGGAACTTGCAGCATATGGTATGTCCTATGTTAGTTGTTTTATGGTGTTACTTGCCTTGTCTTACTGTGTGGTGTCTGGTGATCACTTCAGATGGTTTGACTGGCACATAGTGCATACGTGCTGCTTTCCCACAAAAGATACACACATGCAGATTTATAGACATGTTTTCTCTTTCCAGTACCCACACATACACACACACACACACACACACACACACACACACACGCACACGCACACGCACACACACACAGGTTGCTGGTCCCTGCTGCTTCACTCTGCAGGGTTCTGCGTGACTTGGAAAGAGCTGCAGTGACTCCTCTGGGTGCTGCTAACAGCTGATCTGCCATTCTGATCACAGATTCTGGCAAGTTGACACTCAGCCACTCTGTGGTCTCCTAGTGGCTTTTTCACACAGCAGCTTAACCGACAAGCGACTGATTGACATACAGGAAATTTGTTTAGGCATGTTTTTTAATGTAGTACAAAAACAGGTGGGTGGTTCACACACCAAAACAAGAAGAAATCCCCTGTGTTTATGTGGTAGTTTGTACTAGATAAAGGAACATTTCTTGTTGACTTGGGTGTGTGAACGTTTTACTTTTATTGGGTACTGGCTTTGGTTTAACGCACTCCAGACTTCCCTCCTTTTTAATTTTGTTTAGTTGAGCATGATGTCCTTCGCTGCTTTAATGCAGTACAAATGATCATCTTTACTACAGTTAAAGAACGTCCTAAAGTCAAAAACATGTTTTTTTTGTTTTTTTTGTTTTTTAAATATGTTTATATTCACAGGAATGTCAGGTGTATGTGCACAGTTTGTCACTAACAGGGTGTTTTCACATTATTCTGCTGAAGGGGGCAGTGTCAGTCCACTTCCTAGAAATCCTGATTTCAAACATCCGCGGGCAAACCAAATTTGTGATGACACAATTCTGAAAGTCAATCACAGCCCACT
Source organism: Monopterus albus (assembly GCF_001952655.1). NCBI lineage: Eukaryota > Metazoa > Chordata > Actinopteri > Synbranchiformes > Synbranchidae > Monopterus > Monopterus albus. The sequence goes on from NW_018127981.1 coordinate 265,319, forward strand.
GCATATGCAGAGCTCGACAGTACCTGCTGAAACCTGATACCTAAAACCTTTGAATTGTGATCATCCAGCGCTATCGAGTGATAAGAGTGTGCTCGCTAAAGTTGACTGTTGACAGTAAATATGCCGGAGTGCGCAGTTTTTGGATGTAAACCGGATCCTGGAGCTTCTTGAAATTATATATATAATTACTATTTGGCTAACAATACAATCTTGCGAGATATGTTCCATTACTAAAAGTTCGTTAGCTATGGTTTTGGCTTCTGATAGCAGCCTGAGTGCTGCGGTTAGCCAGCTGCTAATAACACAAGCTCCCGGTCTTTTGTTAATATAACTTTAATGTTACTAGATTAATTTCTGGATCAACTTCACAAAATTTTGAGATACTGTTAGTTTGTTAGTATGCCAGTACTGTGGGAACATTTGCATATATTTGAATATTCATAGTTCCTGGAATGCACAATTTGGGGAAAATGTTTAGGCCTATTACAAAGATTCACTGAACTTGTTTTGAGAAAACAGTATTAGAGTATATATTTTTTATAGCAGAGTATGTTTATATGCAAATATAAATATTCAAATGTCTGGATTGGAACTTTAAAATGAAATACAAAAAACTAATTTGAGCAGTTGTATCTACACACCACTGAGAATTGAACAGGAAGCAGCAACAACACAGCTGAGACCAACTACCATAAACATGCAGGACAGACATTCAGAACATTTATTTAAAAAAAAGGAAAGGTAATTTAACATTATTGGAATTAATGTTGGTAGCCGTCTAAATTTTCTGCTAGATGTTCACTTAAGTGATGTCTCTGCACTAATGTCATCATGACATTTTAGCTGTTTGTCTCAAGTTAAACCTAGATGGTGAACAAGTGAGTGAATCAGCTGACGAATGATTGGCTGATCTGCCGTGGTGAGAGCAGCGCTAATGCTAGGTCATTAAGAGCAATGGAGAGAAAGTGGTCCTGTTTGAAAGCTAACAGGACATACTTACTTTTTTCCCCATTTTATCTACAGCCAGTCTACAACACGTCTACTTGAATTAGTCCCCCCTAAAGCAGATCAGTTACAGCTACAGAAAACCTCACCTAGTGTCTTTAGTGCAGAAATGAATTATAAGAAATGAAGAATAACATTATGTTGTCATTGGAAGGCTAAAATTATATTTTTAACAGTGCTAACAGTTAAGATAAAGTCTCTGCATGCTCCCAAAACTGACTTGTAGGAACTTCACAGAAGAATTGGTATGTAATTGAAAACCCAAATCAAATGGCTTACAGTTTATTTATTGTATTTAATTATGCTTACTACCATTTAAAATGCCATAATGAAAATCACTTTTCACTTTCTGTACAAATTAGCAAATGTATTTGTTTGCATTAACACAGTATTGCTTGGATAATAGTTTTAATATTATGCAATGATATGATGTTTTGTATTGTCCGGTAACATTTTGTACTGTGTGGTTTGCAGATGGAATGAACAAAATGCTTCAGTAACTACTACTAACAGAAGAACTATAGAGGTAAAATGCACTTGAGAAATGCTGCTAAAATAGGCAAACGGACTACTTAAAAAAATCAAATGCAGCGCCTGTTTTTTTTTTTTTTTCTTTTTGCTCTCTTTGCTTTGTGATGCATGCTGAGATGTCATTAACTGAAACTGCTGCTGTGTACTTGGATTGATTCGCTCAATGCTGAATACCAGGAGATGTTGGAATTGTTTTTAACTAAGTTGAATAAAAGTTGAATTTCTTACATAAAAGAAAAGGAAAGGGTTGCTGCAAGGATCTCTGTGGGTTGAAAGTTATATAACACCCTATTCACATATTCTGACTCAAAAATGGAGGAGGCACAACAGGATGCTATTCAAGGTGGATTGAACCTTCCAAAGCTAAAATGGTGGCCAGCGTCACAGTGGGGCACTTGAGAAATGTTCAGCTTTATGTAGATGTCCTCCTGCCACTCACTGCAACGACAACCAGTCATGCTCATTTTGATTCTCTTGTTAAACAAAAGCATATATTTGTGGTTTTCTTTTTTTTTTTTTAACTTCCCTCACATATTTACAGCATTTGAAAAATTGAGATTCCTTCACAACTCTACAATGTGACTTGAGTCTCCAGGACTTCTAATACAATGCATGGAGCTCAGCATTTGGAGCTGAGAATTGTTTATGTGCGTGACACAGACATGCCCACAGGCTTCAAGCTTGTGTGAAGCAAAATTTTATTTTTATAAATTTGACTTTTATTTAAAGGTAGGGTTGGCAGTTCCTTCTAGAAGCATTTTTTGTTAGGTTTCTTGAGTTTCTCTTTTCATGCCAATGGCACTGAATACATTAAATGCACTGACAACGTAAAGAAAAAAAATCTGTCATCTGTGGCAGCAGCAGGGCTGAAAAAGACCTGATCGGTAATTTTACTCGACCCAAGTGAAACCACTGAATGGCCTACCTGCCTGTCAACCTACTTCCTACTTGTGCGCACACACTCTGCCCTTGCACTCAGTGAGTGAGCCAAGAGACTCCCACAAGGCGTCGAAGATGTATGCAGACGTGTTACTGCTCTGTTTTACAGCTAAAGCTAGCGAGCTATGGCAGAGAAGGTACTCACAGCAGCTTTCATTCACAAACAAACTGTTATTATAGGCCAGGCCTTCTCCTTTCAGACACATAGCATTATAGGTAATGCTGTTGTTGTTGTGACCTGCAGTGTGAGTAGTATGACAGCGAGAAGACCGCGAGGCATGGAACAGACTCCTCTTACATGCAGCCACAGGTGGAGAAAATAACAGCAGTGCTCAGCAACTAGTGTAAAGACAGGGTTGTAATGCATTTAACTGGGCATCAAGGCCACATGCATTATTTGTGTTACCAAGACAGAATAAAGCCTGAGTTAGCTGGCCTCCCTCTTCACTTCTCCCTGCCGGAAAAGCCTTTCCTAAGACTCCCCTAAGGCTAGTTGCCCACTACGAGCCAAGGCTAAAGCAGAACCTGTGGTCCCCAACTATGGTTTGGGTGATGGATCTGGGCAGGTAACACTGTATTTGAGAAAGTTACAACTCAAAAGAAGTTGGATGCTGCAATAAGTAAAACCAAAATTAACATCGGTGTGGCTTCTGAATGACGCCGACGACTGAGAGAATGAAAGGGGCTGAAAAGTGATGCCACGGTGGCCGTATTTCTGCTGTGTTGAAAATTGAGCTTCCTCTTGCTGGTTTTTCCAGGATCGCCAACCCTACCTTTAACCAGGTGAGATCCCACTGAAGTTAGTGGTCTCTTTTTGAAGGGAGCCCTGGGCCGAAAGCAGCATTACAAGTTTCAGACAATACAACATAAAATGCATGCAGTAACCAATAATAGAGTATAGACACAAGACAGATATAAGCATCTATTCCCATCACTGGCACCAGCATCAGTATGGAGTGTAATTAAGTGACTGTAATATAATTTGCAAATTACAAAAGAGGACCAAGTGTTAAATTCTGCTTTTCAAAATCTTGTGGGTGCACTCAGGACACAACTCTAAATTTTTTTATATAAGTACTTGTTGTTTTAGTTGAAATGGCCTGATTGGGAAAAGCTTTTTTGTTTTAAGTCCTGCACTTGTACTTATAGAACTGGGACTTCAGTGGTTAATAGTTGTTATTCCTAGTGAATCACCTCCTGTCTGATTAATGAGAGTGAACAGTAAGTAATGGTAAAATTAGAAAGTTATTTAGATTGACCTGTTTTTAAAAACATATTTACAGTATGCATCAAAAGAAATCAGATTGTTGGTCTGGTTCTTGTTGAAGCCCTATGAACTAATATATAGTATCTGAAAAGAAGCTGTAACATCACATATACAATGTGGATGTTTCAAGAACAAGTCAGAAATACTGTTAATCGCCTCTGATAGCTGTTGTTTTGCTCCATCAGTTAGATCCACTGTGCTGGATGTTACTCTATATTTGTACTTTATTTTCCCACTAATGACTCGTGGCAGCACAGAATGAGCAGTATACAATTATAATGTTCCTGCTGTGTATTTCAGTGGATTATTGACATTTCCCAGACCTGCAGAAAGCATATTCCATAAAGCTCTTTATTATGTGTGGACTTAGATGTAGTACTACATGTACTGTATGAGTCAGAAAATGCCTCCAACATTAATATTACAAACAATTCTGGTAGTTCTGAGAAGTTGGTGTGTGTATATACTGGCAGGGAGGTCATAAAAATGATTATAACCCAATGAATCATTGAGACATTGTGTGTTGTCTGTGTGTGGATGTGTTGTGTGTTTGTATATGAATGATTTTGCTTCAGGCATGTGTTGCTTTTGCTTCTGGCTCAATGATAAAATACAAGCAAGTTAAAAAATATGAATATAGGTAGTAAAAAAACTTTTAAATTTGTCACCTCAGAACAGAAATACTGAAGATTTATGTTTTCTCAGGATAAACTGTAGTGCATGAGATGAGTAGGGGGTTATGGCTTTGTATTGTGAATAAAGAGACACTTTACTCTCATTTTCCAATTAAGATAATGGAGAGCAGCTCATTATGAACATGGATATTAGCTAGAGATAGGGCTGCTGGGTGGAGGTGGAGAGCAACAGAAAAAATAAAGAACTAAGACAATGTTATTTTCTTGGTCTTTTTTGTGCTTGTATTTAAGAGAAATTAGATTTTACCTCTGAATAAACAGCAACAGGTGTCACATCTCTTTAGTTTGAGGCACAAAAATGACTTTGTTAGAGGTGGGTAAAGACCTTGGGTTAAAATGACTGACAGGCAATTTGAATAGGGTATAAATTTGGCTTTAGACACCGACCATGACCTGCATCCGCTCCAGTTTGAGTCCGACTCATGACCTGTTGTTGCATCGTTCTTTGTCGTTTCCCGTTGTTCTGCTGGCACTAAAATAAATGTCTCATAAAATACTATAAAAATGAAAATAATAATCAAGTTATGTTATGGAAACGTAATTTGCGTTTCTTCAAATGGCGGCTGCTGTTGTTTTTCTTGGGAGGACAGTTTCTAAACTTCTGACAAACCTAAATCACAATCAGCTCATACAAGTGTGTGCATCTTTGAGATGTTCATTATCTAACCCCCCACCCAAGGAAATTGAGATGGGTTTTTAACAAGGCAACACAACAAAGGGTGGTGCTTCTCTACTTTTTCTTGCTTTCTTTTATGAAGCATCTAAATTAAATCCTGATGGGAAGCATGAGTGGATAGAGATGTAGA
>NW_018127981.1:270625-284982 GCF_001952655.1 Monopterus albus
TGCTGTTCTTTATTTGGATCCCCATTAGCTGTCACTAACAGTCTGGTTGCCTTGGCACACAGTGACCTGTAGCGCTGTCCAGAGGGGAGGAGTTCAGTTCATGTCCAGGATGTGAGGGGTCTGCAGAAATCTACTCTGCCCTCCGTTTGACCCGTGAGGTGTACAGGTCCTCCATGGAGGGCAGGCTGGCACCGACAATTCTTTCAAGAAGTCTTTTAATTGTGAGTGCAGACAGTTTGGTTGTTTATTTTAACATACTGTATATTCCTAAAGAAACTCATTAGATTGCTTGCCAACTTATCATTTACTTGGAGCTGTGAGAGACTGGCATGCATTTTCTCTGTACCTGGATGGGGCTTTATTCTGAGCTATTTGAAGCTTAGACTAACTAAGCTGCTTTCACTGCATCCAACTTACAGTGCTGAGCAGTCATCAAGGTGAGGTAAGACTAATGCCTGTGTCACTAACACTCCAGAGGCAAGAGTAAGAAAATGGGAGCGTGTTCTAATGTCGGCTATCCCTCTACTCATTTTCATAACCCTATTTTCAGTGTTTCTCTCATGATGGTTAGCCCATCAAGTGCAATACCAAACAAATTTACTTCCTCAACCTGTCCAATATGCGAGTCTTTAAGTGATAGATAAAGCAGATAATCATTATTAGTGGCATGTCTCACCCTGAGCACCATACTTTGTTTTGCTACATTTAAAACAAGTCTGTTCTCACATATTCAATCAAGTAATATTTGCAGTTCAGATTGAAGTGTTCCTTAATTCAGTTATTTTTACACAAATTTTAATAGAATTTCCAGAAAATTACTAAAAGATCAATCCTGATTATTTTGAGTTTCCATCCACTACTGATATGCAGACATTAGCAGTAAGAACTGCTGAAATAAGCAGCTAGTGGTGCTCATTTTCCAATTGGGTACCATTAAACCATAGCATTAGAAGAGGGGGCAACAAGCAGATGTAGTTAAAGGAGTGGGTCAAATCTCAAATGAACTCAATGTGGAAAACATTTTATTAATTTGAGGAATGATACATCAGTTCACACAGATCTGATGATTTTGTCTGCCACAATATTTAGTCTCTTCAGTGGAGCAGAAGCTTAAGCTGCATGCACAAGGTACCTCATGGTTTATTTGCTACATCTGTCTCCATTGTAGTTTGCTTCTATTGATGTACTAAGTTCTCTACCTCAGCCAAGTTAAAAAAAAATCTTTGTGCACTACAACTTGGTTTGAATTTCCTGCATTTCCCCTCTGGTGCTTCAAGCACAGCTTGAAATTGTGTATTCTGTATAAACAGATGGATGAAAATACACTTCTATGAATAATTGCATATAAGCGGGGCAAGGCTTATTGAATAGTCAATTGAGTTGTCATGAGGTAAAACAAAAAAAATAGGTCTATGTGGCATTTATTTGAGGAAAGACGAGGAGGAGGAAGGCAAAATGTAGAAGGAGGGGAAGAGAACAGTGCAGAGAAAAGACACTGAGAAAAGAGGGACAGCAGCAGAGACAGATGCAAGAGGACAGAAAGAGGGAGAGGAGATGTTGTTTATTAGCTTCTGAGTTAACGGCTGCCGTCTCAACCCCCAACTCCCACCACAGCTCCTCAGGTTTCTACTCATCTGCATGAGCCTCTCAGAGGCCTCTGGCGTCCACAACCAAGCTACTAATGAGGGGTGAGCTGGGCTGGTCCGGTTACACACACACACACACACACACACACAGCCAAACATACACATAAAACTTGTATTATAACCTAGACCAGCCCACTGATTCTGGTTTTACCCCTGTGATCTGTGCACACATACGTCTATATGCATGTTTGCAAGCTAAGATTGACTTGCGCACACACAGAAAGGCATGCATCACATGTACATTATGCTTACATATAATGGTCCAAAAGCAAGCTTGCGTACAGTAGCTGGGAATATTCTAAGGCAGTCATCCACAACACACACGCACACACACACACACACACGCACACAGGGTAAGCACACACAGGCATTACATTACTGACTGGGTGTTGATGATACAGCCACAGAAGCTAATGGAAAATAAAATGGGAGAGGTTTGGCGATGAAGAATTTTAGACGGTTACACCCAACACCGTTGTTTTGTTTGGTGGTGTATTGATCAGGGAGGAGGATTTTGTCTGACGAGGGTTTGGGGAACTGTGATGTTCAGATCTATAGATAAAGACACTGTAGCATGTGATGGCTTACACAATGTCCTCTGTATCTTGTTCCATCAGCTTGTACTGACCTAAACCTTTATCTGATAAGAGACAGAGGACACATGCTCCTGTTGCACTAACATATAGTGTTAACATGACCAGGGCTGCAGCTCTGATTTCAGTTTTCTCAGAACACCCACTTATGCTAAAAACTCTGTGTCTTGATTGTTTTTTTTTTGTCTCTGTTGTATTTTGTTGTTTATCTCTTAATTTGTTTTTCTCAAGTTTTGGAGATGCATCATGCACAAACTAGATAAATTCAGTAATTTTATACAGTAGTCGTCTTTTTACTCCTCTGCGCGGATGACAGCTGTGGCCGCAGGCATTATATTTTCAGGTTGTCCATTCATCTCGTTCTTGTCAATATGATATTTCAGGAATGTTTTCAGAGAATTTCTTCAGCTATGGCACAAATGTCCACTTGGACTCAAGGATGAGCTGATTACAGTAGATGTATAAATGTCTGGCTGCCATATGGGTTTGTCTGGGTAATGAGACAGGCAGCACACTTGTATTTCTGTTTTAATGATGCTCTTACAGGCCGTTTTTTCTTCTGAGACAAAGTTATAGCCTAGTTTACCAACATGTTTAAGCTTTTCCCATCAGTTAACCACAGCACATGTCGTTACTGTGCATTTGATGGGTGCCAGCTTGCACTGCTAACAATTCCCCACTGAAATGTTTTTGTTAGTTTCCTAGCCCCGTTCAGATGGATACATGTTGCAGAAACAGTCGGTAAATGGCTGCGCATTGCACTTTAAAGAAGATGGGTATACAAACTGGACTCGCATAACATTAGGCAAAACCAGCCTCATTGTTGCAACAGTCTTTTCCTTTTGTAAAAGTTGACGACAAACTACGGGCTCGGGCTGCCTTCGATTGTAATGCATACTGGCCGATTATATTATATTTTTTAAATTAAAAAATAAACTATAAAAAATACAAAAGCTTGACTAGGAGAGTTACTGACTAGACTATTTGACTATTAGGAGGCAACCCTATATATTATATGTGGATGGATGGACGGACATGCATGTAAACTAAAACTTGACTGGTTGCATAAAACCACAAGGTTGTAATTTTAGCTTTCACTGCTTTTGGTATTTACCTTGTTTGATTGTGATTTGAAGCTGACATACATTAGCCAGGGAGCTTTAATTCCTGTAGGTTGCATTAATGATGAACAAATCCGTTACATTTCCAATGACAATAATAGTAGATGAAATATTGTTTGTGCAGTGGTTTAAAGATATTCAGCCCTGTGGTCTTTGAAATGCATCGCATGAAGAACTGACAAGCTCTGGATGCTATAATGACTTTCTGTCCAAGTTGCTCATACAAATCAGTACAAATGGTTGATGAGACATTTTGCTATAGCAAGAAGCTTTTTTGGTTCATAGCCAGTTTTCGAGTTGCTTGGCCCTTCAAGAAATGAAAGGATATTAATATTAGTAAAGTGTATTATAATGAAAGTCCAAGTGCTTTTAAAGACTGCACGTTATCAAACTCTGCAAGAGGAAATATGTTCTTTAGTAACAGTCGTGTGTGTGTGTGTGTTTGTGTGTGTGTGTGTGTGTGTGTGTGTGTGTTCAATGTATTTCAGTTACTTTTTCTACAAGTTGAGCTCTTATAATATCCACAAGTAAAGGATGCTTACTTTTTTTAATTGTTTTTTTATGGTTTGATGTTGGTTAAAGATGCCGTGTGGGGTTTTCCTGTTTACATTTAGTCTTATTCACAATGTACATTATATGTGTCCTTGATGCTTTACTAATGTGTCTGCATACAGCGATGCATTTCCTTAGTCATAAAACATCACCAGAGGTGATTTTGAACTTTTGAAACCAGCAGTGTTTATATCCAGCTTGCTAGTAGTTTTCTTTTTCTTGCAAGTACATTGCTGTTTGTTGGTGTGTCAAAGCCACTTGTGAATCAGTGGAATACAGTACTTCAGCAGTGATTTGACCTGTAAACACAAGACCAGCTTTCTGTAATAATATTTCGCTTTAACCACAATCTTTTCATAACCTTAACCAAAGCTCTTATTGATACATGGGACTCATCGTCCACCTTTCACTCTAACAGTGTTGCACTTGCTTTGTTGGAAGCAACATCTCCATTGAGCATAATATAGGTAGCAATTATGTTTCCCTCAGCGATTTATAAGAGACGGGGTTACTGGCATTGACATGTCTTGATCCTCATGGTAAAGGCATTTTTACTCATGTTGTACCCCACAGAAAACTGGGAGAAACTGTAGGGTGATGTGGTCTTTCTCTTCCAGGAGAAGACATTCAATGACTGCCACATATTAAAGCACATACAAGTAGCAGCAGCATTACAATATGGAGTAATATAAAGTACACAAAATGTAATTATTATATATGGAATGAACTTAAAATCAACAACTAGTTAAGACGGCCAAAGCCAAGATGTCATAGGAGTGCAAGAAATACCTCTGTCTCTGTAAAACAGAATCAAATGGACGACAGAACACATTAAAAGGAAACATGTATCCCTATTTTCATAAGATCTAATATGAGCAGAGGATTTTTATGTTTCACTGAAGTAAATCCCATTAATTTGGAATGAAATGTACCTTACACTGCTGCCACATTACCTGTTTGGGGAAGTTACACAACAACTGCAGTTCTGAGTATTCTTGTGTTAATGGTTTACAAAAGAGCTCTGATGAAGGTATAAATGCACATTATTTCACAGGGCCACAGGCCTTTTCAGTGCAGCTATAATTAAAAAAAAAAGAAAAAAAAACTAAACAAAACTTCAAGACCACCTTAAAGGTCATTACTTTCAAATAATGTGCTCATGCATTTTTAGAAACAGCAGACTTAACCCGCTGTTGATCCAACCAAGGCTTTCACTTCCCTTAACACAGAGGACAGGTTTTACACAGGTACAATGTAAAAAGGGGGTTGTATTAAAGAAGTAGTCCAGCGAATTAGTTTTGCTCTCCCACAAAAGTTGGGGGACTCACTTGCGATTTAATTTTTAAATTATTTTCAGAAAAAAAAAATCCTTGAATTAAATTGATGTTTGGGCAGCCAAACTATGATTCTAACTGTTATGAAATCATTTTTAAAAAAAGAAAAGACAAACGTAACAGAATCCATCATATCGGTTTGTAGTCGTGAGCCAGCGTACAGCCAGTGAACGGCAGCACAGCCTACATACAAACATGGCAGCTACGCTTGTTTACCACTTTAAGTGTAAAAGCTTTTCCTTATACTTGGTCCAAAAGAGCTTTTACTCACCCTCTCATACTCTTGTTACGTGCTCATTCTCTCTCTGTCATGTTTTCTCTTTCACTTTGATCCTAAGCACAAATATGAGATTGATTGATTATTGTTTAAGGGTCTAACAGAAGCACAGCCTCTCTTAGACTCATCCTCTCTGAAGGTGTTTAACCCTCCTCCACGTGTCCCTGATAAACAGATGTACTCATGTATATTCTATATAAAATGAGTAAAAATGTACCCGTTGGTTTTGAAAGTATTCAATGCGTTTTCAAGGTTTAATTTATATTACTATAAGATGGAAGGGAATTGATTGATAATGTTCTCTAGACTTCCTGGCGGCCTTCTTTTTGGACAGTCTAGACAACACACAGACATTTGTTAATAGAACTGGTTTATTCTTGGTTTTCATTTGACTTGTCAACAATAAGAAAATGTCCTGACAGCCTCGTCTTTTTATTTCAGTGTATGGATTGATTGATTGAGACTATGCACAGTGTATTTGGATTTATTGTTTTTTTTCTGCGTCAGAGAGAAAGGGTAGGCAGAGGAAGCTGGGGACATGCAGCACAGATGTGGCTTGGTCAAGTCTGTAAAACTGGATGGTGTTTGTTCGCTGTGAGTCGAGTCCTCACCAGCATATTCATGTTTGACATAACAGGGGGCGATTGATTCAAAAGCCAAGTGTCGCAATTAAACCCTTGTTTGACCATCAATCACCATAATGCACAAAAGCAGTAATCTAATTAAAATACCCAGAGAGAAATGGGATCATTATTATCTGTTAAATGTCGACTGTTTCCAAATGATGTGAGGTTGAAAACTGTCACATGGCTTGTAGGAAATTAGATTGTCTGTAAATTAATCGCACTGATTGAAACAAGGAGAGGGACGGGCAGAATTGAGTAAGATTTGGTAAACTGGTAGAACAGACTATCACTTGGAGACAAAAGGCAGGATGCAGTCATGCTACATATAGCCTTCACAGAGCTTTTTACAGCTATTGAAAGTGATTAGTTGAAGTATTTAATACATGTTTGTAAAAATATCAGCCATAACAAGTATGTTATGAAAAGCGGAATATTTTTAAATTAGTGTTATTTATTGTCATGTAAGAATAGGCTATTTTTTTTTTCAGCTATCTCATTGAATAACGTCTCATTCTTTTATTGTTTAGAGCCGACACATTTCAGTGGCTGTTTACTGTATGAAGTTAACAAAGACCTCTGGAGGAAGCTGCTGATGTGTGTGGGCAGTAAATGAAAATTACTTGATTGGTTATTGTTTTATCAGGCATTTTTATGTCCCACCTAACTGATTTATAGAGACTCTTACAGCAAATGACAGGGTAACTGCATTCTTCCTTGCTGTACTTTATTTCAGAGGAAGCCAGACAGGAAAACAAGATGTATAATAGGGGTGTGCAATATCTGCAAAAAAAACTATACCTGGATATTTTTTGGAATTTTGTTGTTAATGATAAGCAGACGATATTTTGTATCAAAAAGTGGTCGCTCTTGTTAATAGCATAGCCTGTTAATTGTTGCTTATTAATGATACTAATGGAAACATAGGCCTCTTTCATATACTGATTTACCAGTACTTAAAACTGATGCACTCAAGTACAACAATACACAAACTTTAAAATCGCTGCAGAATGATTCTGCTGAATTTTGCCGAGTGTGTTTTTGTGCTGTTACCTTGACTAGTGTAGTCCTGTGGTGGACAGCTGACGTCCACAGCTTTTCATGTTCTTCATTGTCTGTGCAGTGATTAGTTCACAGATGGTGAAACAAGTTGTTGACTTGTCTTTAATGGCAACCAATTTCTGACATAGCTTGCAGATTGCTGTTATTGGAGCAACGTCCGTTTTTGAAAACTAAAATACTGAGTGAGGATGATCCAACAATTAACCACGTAGATCGTGAGGTTTTTGGTTGTCCATATTTTGTCTCTTGGTGCTGTTTGGTCACTCATTTTTAGCTTCACTAATGCATTTTTAAGCAGCTATGCAAGCTGAACTTGTACTGTAGCGATCATGTACATGCTGCTAGCACTCTGAATGTGCACCAGCAGAAGTCTATCCAATTAGCTGCATGAGGCAAGAAATCTGTGGACTCTCAAGATGTTTTTTGATTGTTTGATTGTTTTTGTACAGTGAGGTTCCAACCTGATAATGCCAGCTGACACACTGTTAAAACAACAATTAATATATTATTTTAGATGATATGCTTTATATGGCATACTCCTAATGTATAATAAAATAGAGTAAACACAGAGCAGTTAACAGTATGACCACAAACAATTAGTGACTATTAGGCCTTTTCCACTCCGGGAACCTGCGAACCCATAACAGAACATGTTCTGCTTTTGTTTCCCCTGTCTTTAGCCCACTTAGGAGACAAGTTCCTATTTCTAAATTTTGTCACCCCTGAGAAGGTCGCCTGTGACTGGTTAAAAGGCAGTGTCCTCACATCTCAAATATTAGCATTACAAGCATGGTGTGTGAACATACATTTAGAGGTAAAACAGGGACTTCAGCGAGGTAAAGCAGCAGCAATGTTACATTTCTGCAAGTTTGTTTTCTGCTTGTTCAGCAGCTGTTTGATAAACTGCTCATGCAGTCTGGTGAATGTCTGTACAAAATTTTAAGGCAATGCAGCCGTTAATTGTTGAGATATTTCAGTCTGGGCCATCCCTAAAGTCATGCTATTGGTGTGACTAAGAATTAAGGGGAAAAACTAGAATTACTGCTTTGCAGTTGTATGCCTCTGAGAACCAGTCAAATTGATCGGAATAAGACAGACGTGAGGTCACTAACCTTGACCTTTGACCACCAAAATCTAATCGGTTAATTTTTGAGTCAAAGTGGACACTTGTGCCAAATTTGAAGAAATTCCCTCAAGGCGTTCCTTGAACAGGCCGGGCAGATGTACATGTAGCTGTACGGCCGGACAGCCCAAAAACATAATGCCTCCTGCCGCAGCTATCACCAGGGAGGAGACATAAAAACAACCTTTTTGATATTTAACAGGTGTCAACATTTAATAGGATATACTAGGTGTGTGAAAGGTCTGTTGTTGATGCTTATCGATTTAATGAAATAAGAAATTATATGATCACTAAGGACATGTATGTCCAGTAATTGTGTGTGTGTGTGTGTGTGTGTGTGTGTGTGTGTATTTATGCTATGCTGTCAATTACACTTCCCTCCATTTTGCTTGTCATCTTTTAACTGGCCTGCCTGATGAGCTCTAAAATACTTTGAAGATGTGTCCTATCCCTCCTCAATATTTGCTGAGCTAAGACCAAGAAAAAGGGGCGTAAAAGGAAGAGTAATTAAGCCGCCACATAATCCTGATGACAGCAGCAAAAATGGCTATTCAGCTTATGGCTTGTGGTTGGGACACTTTGACCTTACTCATGTGTAGAGTGACTAAAAGGAACGGGGGCTGGAGCACAGCATATGTCTCATGGGTAAAACTCAGCCCCTTTGGGAACATATGTGTGATGGACAGCAGATTGATATTAGTTATAACATTAGAGGCACTGTGATGTTATGTAGAGTTCACCTTCCAGTTTACTGATATAGTCCTATGATGTGGAAGCTGTAAAGGTATAGGTTCTGTTTCAGACCCGAGGGGCATAATCTTAAAGATGTGAATACTCTTGCCTATATTTACATCAGAAAAATAACATGGAGTTAGGCTTTCCAAATGAATAGTTGTCTAATAAAAAGGAGAGAATATACTAATTATGATATACTATAGTGGCACCTAAATATTTTCATTAATAGAAACTGTATGAGGGCTAAACTGGTGGCTTCTTTGGTTCAATGAATGTCTTTTGATAACTTGTATTTGTGTTTTTAATAAAAAAAAAATTTTTTAGGGGAATGCCAACTGCAAATATTAAAATGCATTCGTTTGAGTTTCTAGTACTTTTGCAGCCCTTTTCTTATAGCATTGTTTTTCCTGATCAAAACCCAAGACCCACATTACTGACAGCTCAACTGAGTTTGTTATGCTAGTAGTGCCTAATTGTAATCTCAAGCTGCTTGACTCGAACAGAGATGAGCAGCAGGCTGCAGAGGTCTTGTAAGCTCGCTTTGCTTCAAATGATCTTGGACACTGATTTCAGTGGAAGATTTAGCTATGATTTCATGTCTATAGAAGATTTTCCAGTTTTCTGAGGTGTGCTGCTAGCACAGTGTGTTAGTTTAGTCATGTATGAGTTGAAGACTACAGCAGTGTATTTGAGTAAGCTCATTGTTGTGCATAACACATAACACTTGAAATGATCACAATAAGCAAATGTGCACGCTTTTGCAAGGCTAACACTATATGTGATGAAAGCCAAAAGATTCATGGGCCTCATGTCTTTTGCATTCATTTCCCCTCAACGTTTGGAACAACCAGTTCTCTCAGGACAGAACGATCCATCCATAGACACATACAGCATGATGTGTTAGTGCAAGAGTGCTGCTGCTGCATTTAGGCATTCAAGAGTCTTGACTTCTTGGCTCTGCTTGCACCTCATGCTGCCGGTGGGAGAGTAGACCTCTCACCCTGGCGGGCGGGGCAGATGAGATCTCAGTCACCATATCCCATCACCTCCTCTCATCATCATCATCCCCAATCCCTCCCTCTTCTCCCTTTGCTTTCTGAAGTGTCTGGTGACTCTGGCCCCTGTTATCTTGCCCCTCCCTTCACCGTGGAAGAGAGAGGGAGAAAGAGGGAGGCTGCAGCCCACTACCACCATGTCCCCAGAGACCCCTTGCCTGCCTTACTGCCTGCCCCTCCTGCTGCTCAGTACAGCTGTGGCTCAGGACCAGACCCCAACCAGCTGGGATCTCAACCCTGCCACAGAGTCACGAGGAGAGTGTTTGAAAGCTCCTCACCTCTCCTCGTTCATTCTTCATTAGATGAACTGCATAGGCACTAACTCTAACTGCCAAACCTCTGCAGTGGTGCTGAGAAGATCCTTCTTTGAGTATGGCTGTGGCGCTCCGGGCCCTGGCACTCCTCCTGCCCTTGGTGCTCGCCCTGTTCAGCCTGTCCCTGGCACATATCTTGGGGGGATGCCCGTTGGCTTGCCGGTGCTCTTTCGCCACACTGCAGTGTCTGGAGCCCGATGGTATCACCAGCATCCCGACAATGGCAGTGCAAGAAAGTGAGAACATGACGGAGATGTGAGTATAATATCACCTGTTTTGCATGTCCCTCCAAATGAACACAAATGTGTCTTCACGTGCTGCTCACTTTGGTGATTTACCAACTTGGTTTTCTCTGTTTGTGTTCAGTTGATCTCCTTGGACGGCACTGAATTTGTTTCGAGTTTCTCAGTGACAGATTTTCTTAGCTTTATTTAGGCATTTGCAACAATTTTCATATGTGATGTAAAGTTTCAGGTTAGGAAAATACTTGCTAATTTTGGGTTTTGTGCAGTTGTTTCAGAGCGTATGTTTCTTTAGTCCAGGTGTTAAATGGCTCTACAAGCTTTGGTAAAGTTTTCTGGATGAGTGATACAGAAGTAGAGGTCTCCAGTGGATTAAGATGGAGCAGTTGCTGTGGTGGAACAATTAGTATTAAACCAAACAGTGTCTTTTTAACAAATAATCAGTGTCTTCCTGCCCAGGTGAATAATATCAGCACCTACCTGCCCTGGTGAGCTGTCGCTCATACACATTAAGCAGCCTTAATTGTAGAAACCTTTCTGGTCTTTATACTGATCCTTGTACTGCATACAGTCTTACATAAGGACATTTCTCAGAAGAAGGGACTATATCTCACTTGGGAATTTGTCAGTTCCACCTTCTTTTTGATTCAGATGCTAGCAGTGAATTGCTAACTTCAGACCCGGTGTCCATTATTCTCTACCCTGTTTTTGAAGGGGGGAGGTATCATAGTGACTGAGACTGTTCTCCCACTGTGTACACAGTCTTCCCTCAGAGTCCTGGAGCTCAGAGATCACATGTGACATCCCATTATTTTCATCAGTTTTGCGGTGGAAAAATGAGTACAAACACCAAAAGATTCTTTTCTCATGAGAAATTTAACTGAAAAATAAAGTCTTTCTGCAGAAAAATTACTAAAACTCACAACTGACGGCGATCTCTGAGGCCGTGAGATAGGAAGAGAAAGAGGCATGACTTCCTCATTTATACCCTGCAATAAGGTCATGACTGGGTTATGACTTACCACATTTACTGTAGGTGAACAGACGTATAGAGTAGATAACTGAAAGTGTCACCTTTTCATGACCTTTATGACACACTAATAGAGCAGACTTTAATACATAAAGATGAAAAATTTCAAGTAGTTACACTGACTGTATTCTACAGCGTTACGTTCCAGTGCTTTGGCTGTGAATAACTAGTGCTTCTCTGCATGCTAATGAGTGATAGGATGGTGTAGATATGCCTTTGATCATTTCTTATTATTTGATATATGAATTTATTTGGTTTGTTGTCATACCATATAGAGATTTTGTTTTCAGCAGACATTTGGCACTAGCACAGTGTATTTGTCCACTTGGGTTTAGCATGGAATAATGTTGATGCCTCACATCTATCAAGTCCCTCAACACAATGAGCAAAATGCTAATTATCTGCAAGACTTTTGTTTATTTCTCATTAATTGATACAGTCAGATTTAGTTCTGGTTTCATGCTATGTGGAGCATTTATTCTCAGTGTTGGGCAGATCTAGGTGCTGCCAAATCTAGTTGAGATGAATTAGCTTGGCAGCCGTCTAGTCACTGGTTATCAATTATGGACTGGTACTACCAAAAACAGGCATAGAGGGGACAGGAACTAATCTCAAAGTGTGGCTTGAGGGTCTTCAAAGATGCTTAGAAGTAACAAATCTTCTAGTATGGTGGGGAATCACCACCAATTCAACACTACTGGTGTTCTTCTGGATAGAAAAACGTGTATTAAAATTTCTGAAAATAATTCTAATATAATACAAATTTATCATTGAGACCGTTTCATAAACTATAAGACTAAATCTTCTCTCTGGTGCTATTTGTGTCTCAACAAAATACAATTTAAAAGCATTTTAAAACCATATTTCACCAATTAAAACTTGAGTCACAAAGAATCTTACATTTTTTTAAATAAAATTAAATATTAACAACCAAAGCAGCGTATGTAAAAAAAAAAAACCAACAACAGTGTTTAACACATAAAAACTCAACTAATCTACTTCATCAGGACTGTGTGGGTGTGATTTTATCAGTCTGACTTTTTTAAATTAAATGTATTGATGTGGACTGATAAGTCAGAGGTGAAATATAATAACAAAAAGCGCAGTCAGGAGGGTCCATCAAGAGTCTTTTACTGAGCTTATAAAGTCCATCCAGAACTCAACTGTTTCAGGAGAGGATCCATTTATCAGCAGCCGACAGTTCCTCATATAGAATCTCCGTGTTATACCATGACTGTGCTGTCAAGTTGTGTGGAAGAATCCAGGAATGAGCAACAAGTATTTTACCTGCTGACAAGAATTGCTTTGGGAAGCAAAAGTTCAGAAGAGTTGTTAGGAAGGTTTACCACTGATGGCAATCATGGCAAATATAAAGCACCTCTGAGGCAGAGTATGTCTGTTTATCTGCTCCCACGTTTATACATCAGGCTTTTTGTACATGTAAAGACAAGATACAGAGATGGGTGAAAAATGAATGGGAGAGCTAGCATAAAGTGAACAATGGAGAGTTTTTAGTGGAGTGTCTCCAAAGCAGCTCCGGTGCTCCTCGACCAGAAGAAGGATTTTTCCTTCTTCCATAACATAGTCTCTCATTGTGTCCAAAACACTTTTTCATCCTCATGAAGTCATTCAGTGACCTACAGCTGCAACCATTAGTCAGCTCATTGATAGGAAATTAACTGGTAACTATTTTGAAGCAAAAATCACCAACGTTTTCTGGTGTCACCTTCTTTAACGTGAGGAACTGAACCTTTTCTTTGTCATACATGATAAGACATTTAAAGGTATCATCTGTGTCTCTGGAAAGTCACAAAGGCATTTTCCCAATGTTTGACATTCTGTGAGTAAAAACATAAATAATCAAGAAAATTCTCAGCAGATTAACAAGTGACTTCAGCGGTTTCTTTATTTTCATTCAGTTTGGATTTTTCTTTGATTTGTCACCCAACTCTGTTTTTAAGGTTAATAAGTCATTGTTTCATCTGCCATAGTTGAAACCCACATGCTGTAAGCTTAGATACACACAGCTGGAGAAAGTATGTTTCAATATTTGGAGCTTGGATATAAATTCCATTCTAGATGAAATATCTGCCAGGCTCCCTATACCACAGAGGTTGGTCTGACCTCATTTACTGTATGCTGCACTGCTGGGGTTCAACTGGTGGTCAACAGATGAAATAACAGAGATGGCAGATGATATTCACTTGATGCTGTGATTTGTAAGATAGGTTTGATGTAATTTCACTTTTGACTATCAGATATTTATTGACATACAATCCCTGGAGGATTTTGACTGAATAAAACTCCATGAAAGTTATTTCTCAGGAGAACTGAGACTTCTCACTCAGCTACAGAGTGCCTGGCAGCAGATGACTGTTATTTAACATTGACTTTTTAAAACTTTGTATAGGAAAAGAAGTAGAAACTGACCACACTGTGATTTAAAGAGGGCTGCTGTATTATTATACAACCCACCATCAGCTCCAACATGGAGAGCTAAATGTCACTCTCTGCACCACCACGCTGTTCTCTCTTTGTTCCTGTCCTCCGATCTGAGCAATTAGCCCTTGTTAAGAAGGAACTACATTTGTGAAACACTATTTCGGTGGAGGAAGTCAATTTACTGCCGCTTTCTGTTTCTATTCATCTT
>NW_018127981.1:285197-317785 GCF_001952655.1 Monopterus albus
CTTTCCCTCCCCTGTTTCTCTCTTTTCCCTCGGAGGTATTTTCTTGTACCTGCTAAACATGTTTCGTAGAGCTCAGGGTGAGGATTGACATTCTCTCTAAACCGTTCAATCAATAAGTCAGCGGGCCTTTCTCTGCTTCTGTTTACAGCAGTGTTCTACATGCCAGCAAACAACGCCACCTGACCGTATTGGTAGTGCAAGGGAATACAGCCAATACGTGGAGCAAACAAGGGGCCATTAACTGTGGAACAGGGGCTGAAATTCATCATACACTGAGTTATAAATTCAATTTTGTGAATTGCCAGTCAATGCCCTCACCCGGGAACAATAGGTGATTTACAACCCGCTTGGCTCAGTCCAGTAAGTTAGGGCAATAGGTGATCCTGGACCCACCTGCCCTGTAATCACATTATTGCTGCGTTGGCCAATCAAACATGAATAAAAAGGTTTGTGTGTTGCAACTGACAGGGAACTGGAAGGTTGAAACTGTGCCATAATGCTGGAACTGGCTGTCATCAACTAGAAATTACCGCAGGTATTCTGGGTATGTGCTTTACATAGCATAATATTGTACTTTTAATACTGTACTTTGGAAAAAAGTCTAAATTTAATTGGTAAATATGACACAGTGCCCTCCCCAGGGACTGTTTACATACAGTATCTACCTAGCTGTCAAAAGCATGTTATGGATTTCTTTTCTTTCACTATATTTCAGAAAAAATGTCTCATTTTACACAGTTAAATTTATTTCACAGCTGAAGTGACCTTGCAGATTACATTAAGATTTTATACAGAAAAACGGATGCTTTTATGAAATACTGTATGTTGTTACAGATTAAATCACCATTCTGTAAATAATAAGTAGGTAAAATGAGCTCCACCTCATGCTGCTTACAAAATGCATCAGTAAAAGGGCTCAATAAAAAATATAGATTTTCTGATTAACTGCGATTCCTATTTGAACAGTTTGCTGATTGATCTTTGCATTTCTGTGCTAAATGTTAAATGTATGCTGAGGCTACTTGTTGTAACTGGTTCAGTTCACATGGTGTGTAAAATGTCATGTTTGTGGAAAACACGTGGTAACAACATGCACAAAAAGGTTATTTTAAGTTATGAAGAATGGAGATTATCGTAGCCGCACTGACTCATGACAATTTGTAAACGCACCCCGTCTTGCAGACAGTCCTGACTGAGGATGTGGCTAACTCGTAGCAGGCCTAGAGAGTTGAGTTTGGAGGTACTTGTACTTTACTTTTTGTTTTACCACATGTATTTCACATTTAGTAGTTACATTTATTTTAAGAGTTTACACAGAATGCATCTAATGAGGGTATATGATTACATACAGTACATCGGATTGCAGATTAAACTACCTGGTTGTTGCGTTAAAATGCGGCTCTCATAATGCATCAGTAAATGTTTTCAAGCCATCTACTGACACTGAAGAGTAGTGACAAGAGCCAGTTTGCTACCTAATGAGGAAATGTTTTAAATGCAGACTTGTAGTATTTTTTATGTTATTTATACCTTTACTTCAGTGAAATTAATATGAAATGTGCCTATCATCTGTGGTTGTATCTGTTAGCCTTTCTATTTGTCTCTGTCTTACCTCCTTAACTTCATTATTTCCTTCAGATCCACACCATGTGCCTAAAATTGTTTAAATGACACATTAGAATTTGTTTATTGTGCAAAAATAAATTCAAACTTTATAGGAGGCTCAAAGTCCAGATAAAAAAAACAACACGACATGTACATAAATACTATACAACAGCACAATAATAATAATATTTTACCTTCAGGTTCAACTCTAGCAAACTCACCTTGTACTTCATACTGAATGTTTTGCCTTAAAAAGGCTTTGTTTGATTAATTAAGTTCATGCACATACTGTATATTTATATCTATTTTTCTGATTGTTTTTTCAATGCACCTCCTGAGAATAACCATATTTTCATAATTCCTTTTTATTTTGATTATTTGGTTCAGTTTAGGTATTTCTCAATATTATGATACATTCAAGAGGTGGCCGAAGATCCTTTATTATTAGAATCTAATGTTTTTAGAAAAGCTCTTCATTTAAGCATCCTGCTGAGCTAAATGGAAAACAGTGGAGAGGATGCAGTTGGAGGTGAAGGAGGGCAGAGAATGGGGCGGATGGTTTTTTCATGGTCAGATCCTTGGTCGGTTTGATCAAGCCATCTATTCAGACATCTCTTGAAAAGAGCTGGCTGTCCTTGCACTGAGTGCTGAATTGATCTACAGCTCACTAGTTATTCTGAGGTAGGCTGTATCTGGAAACGTGGAAAATGACTCATTGAGAAGAATTTCCCATCAGCATTGTCTAGCCGATGTCTCTTAGGGCATTATTTTTTCCACATGAGCAGCAGATTAAGTTCTGATATGAGCTTTGTGGTATGTGGGTCCCTGGACATCTCGGCCAGTTTTGTTATCTGTTGCTATTTTGTTCAGTGGATGTCAGGGAGGTCAGACACATCACTGAGGTTGCGTATGGATGCTAACCTCCACCTTTTATTCCATCACTGTTGGTTTTTTTTGTTGTTTTTTAAGCCCACTCACTCCCAGGGGTTGCATGAGTTTTGCCCAACTCCTTTCTTTCCTGTTTGTCTTTAATAAAAAGAGGTTAATGGTTTAAGTAATTAGCTGCTGAGTATTGACATAGAGGCCACACAAGTGACTCTGTCTCAGTTCAGCCTCTGCTGCTGCTTTCAGTGCACTGCCATTTTCAATGGCATTTATCTCAGTAAAAGAAAAAAAAACAGACCGATTTTGACCTCTTTTTTAAAATTTTAACTGAGGTGAGCCATTAAATAGAGGCCTTTTGTCCATCTAAGAGTGCCTGAGGTATTTTTCCTAACTTCAAGACCACCTTGAGGCCTTCTGGACTTGTTGAAAGTTTTTGATTGTGAGCACAAGGCCCTTTCTTCTTTTGCATCAACTGGACCCGTTTTTACCCCTCTTCACTGGTCTTGTCTTTGGAGCAAAACCGTCTCTTTTATACAGATTTTTTTTCCTATTTTGTTCCTTGTGATGGACATTTGTGAAAATGTCTGAATTTACAAAATGAATTTATTAAACAGAAAACTCTTAGTGTATGTCCCTGATCAAGAAATTAATTCATTTTTTTCCATTTTGAAGTGTTTTATCTATTTTCATTTAGCATTGGTTTAACTGAACATTGAACTACACAACACACGACTGAATGCCACAACAGAATATTTACCTCACAACTTTCTCTCCCTCCCTTTTTTTTTTTTTTTTCATCAGTGTCATTGAAAACCAATCGGGCCTGGAGAATATAACAGAGTTTGATCTTGTTAACTACAGAGAGCTGAAGAACCTGTAAGTAATGCTTTTCTTACATTTAACTGTAAGACACAGACACATGTTTAGCAGGTCATGTTTCGCAACATGCTGTTGTATTGCACTGTACTGTTTGCTCTGTAGATGCATTTCTGAATTCAGTACATCATTTTATACAATTGACTAACCCCCTCTCCTTTACTTACTGTTGCTTGTCAAGCTTTCTGCTACCACACATCACACATGTATGTACATAGTTTACAGTGACAACCAAACCAAAGCTCTTACTGATTCAGGAAACAATGATGGTGATAGATGAAAGGAGGTTTCTCATTTTGATTAGTAAGGGTCAATTTTGACACTGGTAACTTTTGCTTCAACTAGCAAGCTAGCTAATTAGAAGCTCTGTGGGTTGTTTAAAAAGGTGTCATTGGCTTAGGGTGTCCATGTTAACGGGGCACTTAATGGCTTCATAAGTGATTTTGTTTTAAAAGACTAAATTTCCACGCCCCAGGAAAGATATAATAATGTTGTTTATTATGAGGAGAAATAAAAGATCAGTCATTTTGTTCTAACACAACTCGATTTGTCTGCTTAGCTTAGCTTATGCATGTGGACACCCAAACATTACACCAATATACTATTACTGAACATTTTGCTCGGGTTGCTCTAACAGCCTCCAAGTCTTTGCGAAAAGCTTTTCCACAAGATTTTGGACCTTGAATGCAGTTATTTGCTCCCAATCAGCAAAAAGCATCAGTGTTGTCAGCCACTAATGTTGGGTGATAAAGCCTGGCTCACAGTTACCATTCCTGTTCATCCCAAAGGTGCTGGATGAGGTATAGATAAGGGCTCTGTACACTGTATGTAACTGTATGTGTGAGATAGTAGGAATTATTTATATTTAACAAATCTATATCTAGAAATAAAACACATGTTCAAACTGTCCGCCTCTCTCCAGCACGGTCACATCATGTAAGCTGAGACTCATCTCTGCCACTGCCTTCCAGTACAACCTCAAGCTCCAGTATGTGTAAGTGTCCTTGTCAATATTATTTCCTTGGCTGTGTCATGTTTTGGCCTGTGTGTGGGTCACCCTGTTTGCCCCTGTCAGTCAGTGCTTGGCCAGACCATTAATATGGCACATGTCGATGAAGTGAGAGCTTCATGTGACATCACAGAGTCATGGTGGTTTCCCAGAATCACATTGACTCAGTGGCTCGCTCAAATAGTTGTATTACCCATCCACATATCCGATAAATTTGACCCTGTTTATATATTGAAATCACAAATTACGATTATTAGAAGTCAACTTTCTAGAGGGATATTATTTATGTAGTTTATAAAAGGACATATTGGGTTTTTTATCTAATATGAGGATTTGCTGCTTTTCTCTGGTTTTCATCTTTGCAAGTTAAGTATTTTGGGGTTTTAAGCTGTGTGTCAGACAAAACAATACTTTGAAGATATCACGCCTGGACTCTGGGAAGTTGTGATGTCCAATTTTACTCCTCAGTAGTACTCGATAACACTTCAGCTTTACAAGCCATACCCAGTAATGTCTATTCATCAGTGGCTGACCCTTATTGCCACCATCTTGTCCTCATAATTTTGCCGAGTGTGAATGACGTTGTTTTTCTAAAAGGCAGGCAGGACTAGAGATGGTGGGGGGGTGAGGTAGGCAGGGTGAGCTCGAGAAACTGGAGAAGGCATCCACCAGTCACCTTTTACTCGCTCACTTTGGCAGATTATCGACAACTGATGCATAATAAATACACTCCACTAAGGGTCCATTATCACTTAATCAATATTTCACTGTGGAAGGAGAGGGTGGGCTGATTTGGGTGAAGCGTGGGCGCTTCTGTGTGACAGATGTATTTCTGCGACAAAGACAGACTATGACCAAACCAAAGCATGAACATGAAGGCTGCGTCAGCTTGGCCTACTTTCCTTTGTCTCCTTCTGCTCATCTTTCTTGTTTTTTATAAAAATGGTCAGGTCTTAAGAGCAGTTAAAGGAAACTGAGCTGCCGCTCCCGGCTCGGGTCTCCCCCTGTGGGCCCAGAAAGGAATCGAGCTGGTAATAGATAAGCCCCAATGGCTAGCCCATCTGACATGAACTTTTGGGAGCAAGGAAAACAAATAATTGAACCCTTGGCCCTGCCAGAGTGAATATGTATTGGCTTCCATGTGCACTCTCCCCAGTGTGGCTTTTTGTCATCTTCTGAGGGAGGTTTATTTACAGCTTGGTTTCTTGGCTGGATCATTTGAGAGTTGCTGTGATGATATTTTTGTGGACTGACTGAAGTAGCATTCATTTATCACAGCATAATTATGATGTACACAGTTGGAACAGTATATACTGCACTGGTACCCCTGGTGGCACTGAACTAAATGACACCTTAACTATAATAATAATAATGTTGCTAGCAGCAGTTTTTTTGTTTTGTTGTAAAGTACAGGAAATTTGGGAACACAAGTATTTAGTTTTCTGTCCATCTTTTGTTCAGCATAGTGGTCAGCAGTGATTGACTGCACCCACAAAGGTCTGTGCAGCTCAGATCAAAGTTCAGCTAAGTACAGATGAGTCTGATGAAGGTGTCGTTAGTTTTGCAGGTATTATGCAGATATAAACCAAAGTATTGGATACATTTGGCTTGATCATGATTATTAGGATGTATTGTCTGACTTGGTGCCAGTCCATGTAGTAGATGCCGAGATAGTTCACTGAATAAGTGAGAACTTTAACCTGCTGCTGGTGCTAGAGGAAGGGTCAAAAAGATGTCACATTTAACAGCCATCCAGGAAAAGCCAAAAATGTCTGCTGGTGGCACTTGAGGAATAATCAGTGATCACCAATGTCTATATGGTTGGAAACTCTGAAGGCTGGTACAGAATTATATCCATTCAGTAGATGTTGAAGTACTCCCCTCTGGACTAAAGCAGACCAGCACTGCACACCTTGAGCCATGCCACTAGCATAGCTAAAAACCTATAGCAGGCTGTATAAACATCATATCTCCAATAACAGACAAACCTTTTTTCCTAAATCTAGTGTTGTGGAGAGTTTCAGCTTGTGTTGCTAAGAAGTGATTATGACTCTGGGCTAATCACCTAATGTATAGAACACTAAGCAAACACTGAGAGGTGTTTCGGGGATTTTTGTGAATCTGGCTTCTGGCTGGTGTGAAAATCTTGCCAAGGTAATTGATCAGAACCCATTTGGATGCATTAATGTTTTCCACTGAGAGTAATTCAAAGCAGGTTTGCACTATTCTGAAAGTGAGTAATCAAATCACAGCATGACTGCAGGACAGGGCCAGATGACAAGAAGGAAAACAATATTTTAACTTGAAATTTTGCTTTATTTGGGCTGAAAATAGATTATATTTCTGAAGAATTTATACTCTGTATACACTGCAAAAGGATACTGTTGCCTTTATATGCATAAATGCACTGGTAAATTAGTTGTTTTTTGTTTTTTTTTAGAGCTCTTCTGTTCAGGTGGTTCTTTCCTCTAGTTCTAACTTCTAAACTATGTATAAGCTGCTGTTTGTGCCATTTAAATGCAGGCAAAGCAAAGGTACCCCATGTAAATGCTTCCACAAACTAGGTATCCAATAGGTTAAATTACTGCTGATTCATACTGTATAGTGACATAGAAGCAAAGCAAATGTGCTTGAAGGCATAATGTCTTCTCTTTGTTTCACAGGAACTTGGCATCAAATGCTCTGGAGCACATCTCCTGGAGGGTGTTTCATTTTCTACCACTGTTGAACCTGTGAGTCCCTTTACACCGAGAAAGAGGATGCTCTGATTTATTCAAATAAGTTTCTCGTTAGCTCCGGCTGGCTGTAAATAAGGAAATGATCTTACTCATTAGGGTGCACATCAACATAAGTTAAAAATATCAACCATGTGACAAATGTTAACAAGCAGATCTGCAGCTTGTAGACTCCTTAGAAAACGTCCATTAGTGTAAGACCACTTGACTAGACTTTGCTCCACCCCGTTTGTGCCCTCAGAGCTCCATACAGTTTGCTTTGTGGTCAAGCATAATTGCACCTTTAATGGGTATTTGCGTTCAACTGTTTTTATGGTTATTTTCCACAAAACACAACCTTTCATGGAAGCATTTTTAAAAAAAAGCAGGAATATTGCAAAAACGTTTTAATATTTTGCTGAGAAGGAAGAGAAGGTGCATAGATGAAATGTGACAATGTGAGTGACTTAAACGTCTATTGGAGACATCTTCATCATCATCATCATCATAAAAACACCAGATCTATGTGTCGTAATGAGGAAACTGGACTGTACTGCAAGCCAAAAATAAGAAGCGCAGTGACGATTAGAAAAAATATCCATTGTTTTATAGTATATACTTTTGTGAAGATTTTATGTGGGAAAAAGTCGATTTGCGGCAGCACATGTAACTGTGGCCACTGATCCAGAATCCTCTCACAACCCTGCACTACTGCTGCTGGCTTTGTATACTGTACCACTCTCACTAGCATACAGTATGTACAGTTTAGAACTACAGAGAAGTATGAGTAGTTTGAGCTTGAAAGGTCTAATAAAGTTGAATATCTAACCTTGACCTCACAGTCTGAACAGCCAGCCAGTATGGTTTTATTCACCAAATATAAAGGTGCTTTCTAGTGCTAAAACGAGACAAACCTATGATTTTATGCAGAAAGAAAGAGACTTTTGGGCTCTTAAGAGGACTTTTTTGCTGTATGTGCACTATGTACTTGAAGTACAAATATTGCTAGGAAAACGACAAATAAGTAAAAATACAAACGGGTAAATATCTCTATTAAAAGGCCTTCTGGTGCTTGTGCTCTTATGGCTTTGTGCATTCACATACTTTTGCAGAGGTCAATTCACAGGTGAACATATGGTATTGTATAAGAAACTTCTGCTGCCTTTTGCAGATTGATTGATAGCCCTCTATTCAGTGCACGGCAGCGACACTTTTACACAGGTAATGGCTCATGGTTCAAGTTTTTTGAAAGCTGAAGAGAAAGTGCATATTGAAGTTAGATGTATGGAAGGTTGTTTAAACCTTTCATCTACAGATGAACGTCATCAAGGATCTATACTGTATTTGATTTAAAAATGTATATATTTCAAATTACATAAATCATGTTAGTGGTTTCAAGAGGAAAGTATTAGTTTATATTCCATCCTAACTAAAATGCCCATAATATGTGCACGCATTACTGTTTAACATGTTACATAAAAAGAGCATATTTGTGCTAAATCAACTTATTGGCCTCTCTGAGGAAGTAATATTTATGGTGGTTGATTTTATGTTTGAGTTTTAAAGTCTTATTGATTTCAATGATGCAGATTTTCCTCCTTTTTTCCTCAGGGTTTTGAGGGACAACCCTCTCATTTGCTCATGTGACCTCCACTGGCTGCAGCAGTGGCAGCATAATGAACGTGGCGACCTGGACAACCAAATGTTGTCTTGTTTCTCTGATGACCAGGAAGTACCCCTCAACTCTCTGGTGATAGACAACTGCAGTGAGTTCTGCTTTTGTTTTCACATCTGATTGCTCATCAGAAACATTTAGATACAGGGAGAGAGAGGGAGGAGACAAGGTTAATGACCTGCAGTAGTGGCATATAAATACATGGAGAGTGAAGGGAGGGGAGGAGCTCATAGCATCGCAGGAGGACCCCTAGCAGTCTGGGCTTCTAGAAGCATAACTAACTAGCATAACTAGTGTTTCCATTAAAGGAACCTACCAAAATGTGTGGAGCCGAGAAACACTCGTCCTGGGTTCTGCGTTTGTTTCCAGTGTCCTCTGCCCATTTTAGAGATGTGTTCCGGGAGTAAAATTTCAGCACCCCTTAGGAAGTAGTACTAAAATCAAGATTCAGGAATGCAAAGGGGGAGGGGGTGAGTGCTTTCAGAGCTGTGGCACATGATTGGTTAAATGTTAGTCATCAAGTCTCAACATTACAAGTGTTATATTCACTGGTTTAGAGGTCAAATGAGGACTTAGGCGAGTGAACCACAGTGAAGACGTCACATTTCTGCATGTTTGTGTTATGCTTGTTCAACAACTCTATTTGATAAACTGCTCATTCAGTCTCTATTGCTGGCTGATTTTTACCCCAAGGAACATTGCGATCCTCGTCTCACATGCTCTGTTCAGCTGTGTGTGTATGGTCTTGTACTCGCTATGAAGTATTTTTCGCGACAGAGTGAAAACATTTTTGGAAAGTGAGGACATTTTGGCTGGTCCTCACTTTCTGAAACACTTTTTTGAGGGTTAAGGCTTGGTTTTAGGGCCACCTCTTTTTTCAGGTACTCAGACAAACCTGTGGCAGCTGAGCAGGTGCACTGGAGCAGTGAGGCGAGTGCTGCTTTGTCACCTGTTAGAATTAGGTTTAGGTTAGGGGAAGGGCTGGGTTAGGCATTAGGCATTTAGTTCTGATGATTAAGGTTAGGGCAGGGTATGGGGCTAGGGAGAGTGTCAGAGTGTCCTCACAAATATAGAATTACAAGTATGTCTGTGAGGACTGTAGTCTTGCCTTCCTTTCAACAGAGACAGACACATGGGGAAAATACAATGAAAATGCAAAGCAGGATTGTCCATGTCAGCCCGTGATGTTAGGCACGATGAAGGCAAACATAGAGTCGTATCGGTCGTTAGGTTCTGGTAACGATGAAGGCAAACGTAGAGTCGTATCGGTCGTTAGGTTCTGGCAGTGGAAATGAAGATTGAGGGTTCACCTGAGCCAGCCTTAACTATAAGCTTTAACAAAAAGGAAACCATGTCTTCATTAAATCAGTGCAGTGAAATGCAGAGGAGAAATTGGCTCAGCATTGTTGCTTTAATCTCATACAGCAGGAACATCTTGTTGCCAGGAAACATGCGAGAGAGTTTTTGGCTCTGTGCTCTTTTTCTTGACTGCTAAAAAAAGCCTGGCTTAGTTAGGGACATGTTCTCATGTTGTCTCATCTGATGCTCCCAGGTCTGCCTGAGGTGACTATTACCCCCTCCAAAGACAGGATTCAAGAAGGAGGCAACCTGACATTTGAGTGTCAAGTGACAGGAAATCCCACTCCCACTGTGAGATGGCGAACTGAGAAGCTCAACTCTAGCTTCTTTACCGAGGTATTAATGCTTATGTATATGTCAGACAGCTATTACCAGAAGAACAAAATGATCCAATTTGAAAAGACTTTTTCCAGCCGTATAATAAAGGGAAACAAAAGTGTTGTTCATGCTAACTAGTTGTTGAAGTAATTGACCTAGCTTCATCCCATAGCCCACTTGTTACATTAATACTGTACATATATTTATAAGAAAAGTCACAAATTAAAATTAAATTTTTTATTCAATTTATGGCACTTGACCTCTGTTTTAAATTTAGCCTCTTTTTCACGTCAAACCATATGCGGAAAAATCAGTCGAATACGATTCAGAAATTTGTCAAAGAAGTAGGTCAGTTGGTCCGTATTGTTATTTTGGTCTGTTTTGAAATACAGCATCTATTGTATATCTCTGTGGTGACAGAGGGTTCCCTCCACTGTTGCTCTTCAGGAGGTTTCTTCCATATTATGTTTTGCCCTGAAAAGGTTTTTTGATTAGTCTTTCCTTGTTCAAATTGAGGGTCTAGGGATGGGGGGGTGTTGTGTTTGGTACAGAATGTAAAAGCCTAATTCAGCTTCAGACAACTCCTGTTGTTTACACTTTAGGACTGTCACTGTATAAAATGTTACAACTTCATATATATAGCAAAAAAATCAACCAGAAACAAATGAAGTAAAGGGACAAAAATAGTGAAGGGGACAGTACAGATTCAGGACTCAGTGAAATTCCCTATGCCATTTCCATTTCATCTCACTTTTATTGCTGCTTTAAAGATTCAACCCTAAAATACGCTATCACTGGCATTTAATTGTGTCTGGTTATTTATATTTGTGTGTGTGTGTGTGTACATTTCCTTGAACTTGTTTTGTTTTATTTTATTTTACCACTTTCTCTCCTACATATTTTTCTCACTGTTCTGTAAAGCTCTTTAGATCAATTTACAGTGATGTAAATAAAGCTCAGTTAAGCTGTGTAATTTTTTTTTGTATAGTCGAGCAAATTGGATCCCGTTTCATCCCGTTAACCTGTGTATATACCTGTGAGTGATCCATATGTAGCTGTGGCCCAGCTACATTAACCTCTTCTGCTCTTTGTGTGCACTGTCGGTTGCTGCAGGAGAGAGACTGGGGCTCACACTTGGAGCTGGTCCTTTACCTCACCAACGTTTCCTCCAAAGACAACTTGCGCAACCTGACTTGTGAGGCAGAGAACCAAGCTGGGCTCGGGGATGACATGGTGCAATTGGACATTGAGTGTAAGTGCCTACAAAATAAAGCCACACTCCTGAAAGCTCATAGGCTCAATACGAGTCGTCAGTCTTATTGGAGGTTATGGCGAGGGCATACTGGGGCCATTTTTCTTGTGCAGGCAGGGTGGACAGCCAGAGAAAAGAAAAATGCACTACACTGATTTCTTTTAAATGCCCCTTCTACAAATAAGAGTATGTACCCACCATGCTTCTAATGGAGCTCTCTGTCATCTGCCACTCACTCTGGCAACTCGGGAGAAGTGCTGAAATAATATGAGTGAAGTGCTGCAGGTATGGCTTGCCATTTAATGCAGAGATACAATGAGAGAACAAAGGAAAGTGAACTTAGCTCTCTTTGCTCTCAAAGAACTCTTTCACCTCATATACGCTGTACTTCTAAATTAGAGCTTCAGCTTGACCCAGGAGGTTTATTGTTGTTTTCTCCTTTCAGATGCATTAGTGCATCTGGATTTTGAGGAACACTGAGGAATGACAGCACCCAGTGGTCCCACAGAAAACACAGTCAGATGCATTAGTGATACATTACTGAGGATACTACCCAAACAATATCATATATCACCAACTCAGTGACGCTCATTAGAAAATAAAGCCAAAAAGAGCGGGGGCGCCAATCAGCTGAAGCCAAATGCATGAGCATCAAGGGACAGATAATGAACATCAGGAAAATGGGGCTGATAACCTGTGCTAAAATCTGATTTGGGCCTGTGCTTAATGGACTTTTCCCTCCTACTCCGGAAAACCGCTTCATCCACAGTGATTGGCAGTCTGTAAATGCGTTAGTGCAGCTAATCTATCAACATCAACCCCCCTGGTGGACAGCCACTCGTTAACCGCTAGCCCTTTAATTACTCTTAATTACCTCCCAGAACAGTGGGTGCTTACTGCTGAGTGGCTCTCTGTACCACCGATTCATGGTACTCACGTGACGTCCCTTTCATAAAAGAGCTTTTGTTTTTTGCAGTTTTTTTTTTTTTTTTACTTTAAATTTGTAAAATAAAATGTCCTCTTAATGAATTAAGAGGGCATGTTTTATCAATCCATCACCACTATCACCGATTTTGTATGCAAATGGTATGCTTACCTAAGAATCTGCCTGGACTGAATCATTTTTTGTGTATTTGTCTCGTTTCTTAAAATGTTCATTGCTTAACTCTACAGTAAGGTCTGAGAACTGGCAGGCTCATAAAATATAGTTCTAGCCCTCCTTTTAACCCCTGCTGCAAAATAGCTTTTGTGATATTAGTAGAGGTCACTAATGGATGATTAGTTAAATGTGATAAATAGAACTAATTTTCACTCAGTGGAACAGGCTTCAGCAAGCTCAAGCAAAGAGACAAATGCCTCAGTATCCCCTTAGCACAGCATTTTCTGAGGCTGGGTCATGGGTTAAGAGCAGCAGGATGGCCCCAGCAGAACGAGGGTCTCTGCACTTGAGAGTTGTGTTCGATCTAAACGGGGCCATTTCCTGTAACTTCATGTCCAGTGGAGCTTCCAGGTAGCTTTTGTGGTCAGGGGCACAACGATGACCAGGATTCATTATTGATAGCAGGTCAGCACAGGTTTGCAGTATAGATGGAGACCATTGATTTATGGAAACCCACGGTGAATCTATAGGGCACGTGACATAACTTTACAGTATATTGTTTATGATCATGGTGCCCATTCAGCATAAAACCATGGTGAACAGACCTGTACATTTAAATAAGCATTTCTGTAATTATTAATAGATCTACTGGTAGTTATCAAGACTCAAGGTCATACTTAGCTAGTTTTAGGGTACTTAGAGTAAGTATTTTCATTTTGCTACTTTACCCTGTCTGGCTACATTTCAGAGTGAAATATTGTACTTTTTATGCCACTTCATCTGATAACTGCAGATACTTTCCAGACTGAAAACATGCTTATTTTATGAGATGATTTGAAGTTTATGAAGTTTTGTAGTTAGTTATAGTGCCTTGCGAAAGTATTCGGCCCCCTTGAACTTTGCAACCTTTTGCCACATTTCAGGCTTCAAACATAAAGATATAAAACTGTAATTTTTTGTGAAGAATCAACAACAAGTGGGACACAATCATGAAGTGGAACGAAATTTATTGGATATTTCAAACTTTTTTAACAAATAAAAAACTGAAAAATTGGGCATGCAAAATTATTCAGCCCCTTTACGTTAATACTTTGTAGCGCCACCTTTTGCTGCGATTACAGCTGTAAGTCGCTTGGGGTATGTCTCTATCAGTTTTGCACATCGAGAGACTGAAATTTTTGCCCATGCCTCCTTGCAAAACAGCTCGAGCTCAGTGAGGTTGGATGGAGAGCGTTTGTGAACAGCAGTTGTCAGTTCTTTCCACAGATTCTCGATTGGATTCAGGTCTGGACTTTGACTTGGCCATTCTAACACCTGGATATGTTTAGTTGTGAACCATTCCATTGTAGATTTTGCTTTATGTTTTGAATCATTGTCTTGTTGGAAGACAAATCTCCATCCCAGTCTCAGGTCTTTTGCAGACTCCATCAGGTTTCCATCCAGAATGGTCCTGTATTTGGCTCCATCCATCTTCCCATCAATTTTAACCATCTTCCCGGTCCCTGCTGAAGAAAAGCAGGCCCAAACCATGATGCTGCCACCACCATGTTTGACAGTGGGGATGGTGTGTTCAGGGTGATGAGCTGTGTTGCTTTTACACCAAACATAACGTTTTGCATTGTTGCCAAAAAGTTCGATTTTGGTTTCATCTGACCAGAGCACCTTCTTCCACATGTTTGGTGTGTCTCCCAGGTGGCTTGTGGCAAACTTTAAACGACACTTTTTATGGATATCTTTAAGAAATGGCTTTCTTCTTGCCACTCTTCCATAAAGGCCAGATTTGTGCAGTATACGACTGATTGTTGTCCTATGGACAGAGTCTCCCACCTCAGCTGTAGATCTCTGCAGTTCATCCAGAGTGATCATGGGCCTCTTGGCTGCATCTCTGATCAGTCTTCTCCTTGTATGAGCTGAAAGTTTAGAGGGACGGCCAGGTCTTGGTAGATTTGCAGTGGTCTGATACTCCTTCCATTTCAATATTATCGCTTGCACAGTGCTCCTTGGGATGTTTAAAGCTTGGGAAATCTTTTTGTATCCAAATCCGGCTTTAAACTTCTGCACAACAGTATCTCGGACCTGCCTGGTGTGTTCTTTGTTCTTCATGATGCTCTCTGCGCTTTAAAAGGACCTCTGAGACTATCACAGTGCAGGTGCATTTATACGGAGATTTGATTACACACAGGTGGATTCTATTTATCATCCTTTGTCATTTAGGTCAACATTGGATCATTCAGATATCCTCACTGAACTTCTGGAGAGAGTTTGCTGCACTGAAAGTAAAGGGGCTGAATAATTTTTCACGCCCAATTTTTCAGTTTTTTATTTGTTAAAAACGTTTGAAATATCCAATAAATTTCGTTCCACTTCATGATTGTGTCCCACTTGTTGTTGATTCTTCACAAAAAATTACAGTTTTATATCTTTATGTTTGAAGCCTGAAATGTGGCAAAAGGTCGCAAAGTTCAAGGGGGCCGAATACTTTTGCAAGGCACTGTAGCTCCATCACAACCAGCTACAACATGAAAGTACAGTACCACATATTAATACCTCAGTAATAATGGTTAAGTAATCTAATAATGTAACACTGACAGGGGGCATGATGAGCACTTTTACTTTTAACATGTCTATTGTTGCTAGTACTTGTATACATAGGTAAACCTTTGAATGCTGGACTTCAACCCATAATGGAGTATTTTTATACAGTAGTATTTCTACTTTTACTGAAGAGATTGACTACATTATCCACCTCTGGCAGCTACTGTAATATGATATTTCAGAGATTCAGCTGCAGAGGTTCTGCAAGACAGATTCGGTGGCAGATTTGGAGCTAGTCATTTTCCCTGTCTTCAGTCTTTGTGCTAAGCTAACGGCTGCTGTTTCTAGCTGCATATTTACTATACAGACATGAAAGTCTTATTTTTCTTAGTTGACCTTCCAGAATTAACTAGGTCAAGAGAAGATTAGGAGCTTGCAACTCGGCATTTTTTGTGGAGGGAAGAGAGTTGCCCTTTCACTTTTCTACTCTACTGCTTCATTTCTCTAACCACCCCATAAACTCTCAAATCTATCATTTCCCACCAGTCCCAGTCAAAATCATCACCCTAAAAGATGCTGAGCCGCAGCACCACTGGTGTTTCTATTTTGCTGTGGATGGCAATCCTGAACCAACCATCACCTGGCTGTACAATGGCGAAAAACTGATTGAGACCTTGTACGCATACACCCAGTACATCCCCGACTCAGGTGACGGATCAGAGAAACACGGTTGTCTGTTCCTCAACAAGCCCACCCACATCAACAACGGCCAGTACACTCTGATTGTAGAGAACAAACTGGGAAGGGCTGAAGCCAGTGCCACCGGGATGTTTATGGAAAACCCCTTTGAACCACACAATCCTGAGGGGATAATTCTTGGTAAGTTCCTGAAATTGTCTGTAGTTTCAGGATGGTTTTTACAGAGTTGTGTGCCATAACAGGAAGGCCATTAGGGCAGCTGTAAGAGAAATCTGTCTGAATGTCTTACAGTTTAAACACTACTTGGTCCAGTGTTGATACAATTAGTTGCTTAATTGGTAGCAGTCAGGTACACATCATACTAACCAATTCACAGCAATGAGTAATAAACTGCTGACAAGTAGATTCTGACCTTTGTATCAAGGATGATATAAGTTATTTGAAACCATGATTAGCTCTTGGATATCTGTGAATCTGAGTCAACTGCTGGCACAAAAATCAGTGGTGGAAGAAGTACTGTACTCAGATACTTAAGTAAAAGTTGCAATACCACAATGTACAATTATTCTGTTACAAGTAAAAGCCCTCCAGTCAGAATTTGACTTGAATAAAAGTACTGGAAAGAGCAGGCCCTGACAAAGGCCACAAGCTGAAATGTATTGGTCTCACATTACATTTGTTTTAAACACTGCAAGCGTTGCTGGATTTTGACCTTTCAGTTTTTCTTCCTCATCTGTGCACCGTGGCTGAAGTTGTGCCAGAAGTTTCTGCTTTGACTTAAATAAAAGTATAAAAGTATTGGCATCAAAAGATGCTTTAAACACCAAAATAAGTATATTCCCCAAAATGTTGAACTATTCCTTTAACGTGTAAATCTTGAATGGACTCTTAAAATATATTTTTTTGTTTAAACAAAAATCAACCCCTGAGATTCAGTGTCACTATTAATCAACCTGATCGGTAAAATAAAAAACATTCTTTAGCAAATCAGTGTGAAAAAGTTTCACATGTAGCATCATGATTTCTTTGGAACAGCAGATCTGGACACAAAATGACGTTTTGAGAAAAGACAGCAGTTTACTAATAAGCTGGGAGCTTAAGGGTTGGTGTACTGTCGGGTGTAATTACACTGACCTCCATCATATCATACTTCTTATACTCAAATGGCACTTGGGATGTATCCCCACACAGTGTTCCATTGCTCCATCTTTATCAGGCAGTGTTGACTGTTAAAGGTTTAATATGGAAACAGGTTGTGCACGAAGTCTCGAAATAGTCAGTACAACCCTGAATAGCGCAGTCTGCATCTTTGGATCTCTGTTCATAAATGTGTTTTTGTTCTCTCCTCTCATGCCAGTCGATGATGTGGATCCAAGTAAGTCTTTGATTGGTTCTGATTCTCGTAAAGCTGAGTATGTCTCCTCAAAACTGCACAGACCTGAGAGAGGATATTTCTGAGTCCTAACTAATCTCATTCTGCTCTTCAGTTCCTACAAACAAATCCAACATGGACGTTGCAGAGAACCCGGAGAGTCGAGTTTTCGTGGTACGTCTGTGCGTCCTCATTTTCAGCACAAATGTCATGATAGTATTACACATCCATAATATGAGTGAGTGTAACTACAAATCAGTGTGTCTTTGTTTGAACAGGTGTCTGTGGCTGTGGGTCTTGCAGTGTTTGCCTGTATTTTTCTTCTCATTATGGTTTTGGTTATTAACAAGTGTGGCCAACATTCCAAGTTTGGTATTCACCGTAAGTTAACACAAATTATTTCATTTTGCTGCATGTGTAATATGGCAACTAGTCAGTTAAAGACTTCAGCACTGTGGGGCAGGCTACATTAGCTGCTACTAGCACAACACACCTGGATTTCTGAACAAGCTGCTGGTGGTTCAATTGCATTGTGGTTAATGTAAGTGCCAGGTTTTAACAAGGAAGAAAAAAATACTCTTATCTGGTTCTGTTGCATTGATTTAGATCTTTTTTTTTTTTTAATACAGTCTTCAAGTCACACTATATTGGAAACCCTTAAAATATTAAATTCTGGCATTGTGATTTATTTGAGACAACAGGTTGGAGACTAAACAATTTTCTGAGACATTACAGATAATTGATACAGTGTGACTTTCCATTTCACTTTTAGAATTCAGTTTGTTGTTTATAATTCAATCTGTTGCTGGACTAGTGTTGCAAAAGGAATGTAGCTCTGTAGATGACATTGCCTCAGCCCAGAACCACATCTGAAAATGCATATGTGACCTGGAATGAGCCATAATCAAACGTTCTGCCAAA
The DNA here is from genome assembly GCF_001952655.1 of Monopterus albus. NCBI lineage: Eukaryota > Metazoa > Chordata > Actinopteri > Synbranchiformes > Synbranchidae > Monopterus > Monopterus albus. Next base: position 303,517 of record NW_018127981.1, read on the forward strand.
TTATTGTTTGAAAGTGCAGATGGTTCTGCCAGGCTCTCAGAATGTAAATACACAGGAGAGACTGACTAATACAGGATTTCCACTGAGCTGTAACTTTGCACACAGGCAGCCGCTGTGTCGGCCTGGCTAAAGTGCCTTAATTACTGCATGAGAACGGCGGCAAAAACCTCTCTTGGCCACCGCCACGTGGTGAGGGCCATTAAAGAAGATGGATGGATGGATGGATGGAGGAACAGCTAGACGTGATATAGCTCCACTCTGACCCCACCGCCCAACACACACACACACTTCTCACTCTCAAAGTGCCTAAGTGAGCCTGATTGCCTAAGTGGACCCTGCTCCCTGTTTCCTTCCCTCCGTCGTGTCTGTGCTCTCTCTTTGTTGTTCCATTTTCTGCCGTGTTGGACTCTGGGGGTTCTGTGGTTTGCCTTGCTGAGTGGGGTTTTACAATTTGGGCCCCACTTCTTTGGCTTTTAATATGCAGTGTAGTCAGGAGTTGCAAACCATTCAGGCTTCCTACATGGTCATTTCTTCACTTCATTGTATCCTGATTGCTGCATGGTTGATGATGGTGATTATTAAAGCTTGTCATCTTCTGTCACCATGGTACCAACAAATGTGAAACCAAGTAGGTAGCAGAGAATGTCGATTCCTCAAAGAGGAAAAATGGGTTCTGAATTGCTGCTTTTGATGGCCACTGCAATCATAAAGAGTTGGAGACTGATTAGGTGTTACACATCTCTAAGTTTTAGTTGTTTGCTTCCCTCCCCGTTTCATTAGGTTCATCAGTTTTGGGTACAGAGGATGACCTGGCTGTGTCGCTTCGTTTCATGAACTTTGGATCCAGCCCACCTTCCTCAGATGAAGACTCTGGATTATCCAGCTTTGTAGAGAATCCACAGTACTTCTGCGGCATCATCAAGGACAAAGACATGTGTGAGTGTAATTGTTTCTACTCTGCTGATGTTTGACCATTTGTTACTGACTGCACACTCATGCTTATTTCCCCGAGTTCAGTGACACTTTAGAGTCTTATTTGTTGGTGTTGTTATTTACAATGCTGTACTTCTTACTGTTTTTGTTTGTCAGTTACGGAAAGCACAAAGTGATTTCAGATTGGGCAACTAAATAAACCAAATAGATGAAATCCTAAGCAAATATTAACTTTTACTGCACACAAGACATCAGTCTCCTCTAGGTGTTTAGACCCAGATAGTCAGGCTTTTTCTGTTTAATGATCAGGTGTCCAGCATATTAAACGGCAGGACATTGTGTTGAAGTGGGAGCTGGGTGAAGGAGCATTTGGCAAAGTCTACCTAGCAGAGTGTGCCAACCTCAGTCCCGACAGCGACAAGATGCTGGTCGCCATCAAGGTGAGTAACTCTGCTGTCAATGTATTTTCATTCCCTCTATACATTGGCACCATTGGTGAACACTGTTAGGTCTGAGCAGCACACGACACCTCTGTTACTGTAGGTTTTTGCTCAAGTATTGATAAACGATGACAACCAGCATGTTTTTTAAATGTGTGCTCTTTGTGTGGTCACAGACTCTGAAGGATGCCAACGAATCGACCAGACAGGACTTCCAGAGGGAGGCGGAGCTGCTGACGGTGCTCCAACACCAGCACATTGTGCGATTCTATGGTGTCTGTACAGACGGAGAGCCGCTGGCCATGGTGTTCGAGTACATGAGGCACGGCGACCTCAACCGTTTTCTACGGTACGTAGCAGACCTGATCATGATGGTCGGAAGGTCACAAAATTCAATTCCCACATCAGCCAGACTGTCCCTACTGAGCAACATGCTAAATCTTCCAGTAGTGAATGTGAACAGAAAGTGTGTTAGGGCAGAGAAACATGGGGCCAATAGTCGGCTGTTGGCCACTGTCAGGCCGGCGGTGAGCGTCTGTCGGAGCTAGTCTTCCTAGTGTGGTGCTTCCCTGCCTCAGCCTCCTGTAAAGAATTTTCTTATGTTCGGCTACAGGTGTCAATGTGTGACCAAAAATAAGATCATCTGTATCTTTCAGAAACTTGGTTTAATCCCTGTCACATGCCTCAGTCTATTCCCTTCTTTTGTTTCGCACATCAAGTCACGGATTGCTGTGTGCACGCTGCAGTGCATCAGCTACAACTGGCACAACGTGCATACGTGTGCGCCATGGTGTATGAACCCTGACCACTGCGCCTCAGCTTGTAATTTGCTTTGACATTCTGTATTAGGACAACAAATTAATTATTTTCCCATTTATTATCAATCTAAATTAATCCACTGTCAAATACAGGAGCTTGTTAAAACTAAAGCCTGTGATTTGCACAGCAGATCAATACTGGTGCAGGTGCCCCAGTAAAAGGGGTTTAACAACTCCTATGGAGGTGTGTGTGCCTGTCGTTCACCACACAGTTTCTCAGTCCTTGCAGTTGACGGACTCTCTTGTCATTTTCCACATGCAAACATGTACTTAGCCTTTAGTGCAGCCGGTGTGGAGAATGCTGACTGTTGGATGGACAAGCAGTCAGCATTGTCCCTGGCTGCGCACAGGATTATTTGTCTGTTCAGTGAATATAGTGATTTGCTGAAAGTTAAACAACTGTTAAACATAAGAAACTCTGACAAGCACTTATTGTAAGTGACTGCACTTGTTAAAGCTGCAGCTCTGCTACAGCATCAGTCAGACCCACTCAGCTGACCCCAGCGGACCATGTGGTTCCAGTGGTCACTGTGTGTTTAAGTAGAAATGCATGAAGCACGAAACGGCTGTGGAAAGGTTTGTACATTGTTGTATAGGCTGTTATTTTTGGTATCTTTGCACATTGTTGCTTTTCGTCCATCTCTGCACTTTTTCAGAGTTTTTCGAGTCAAAACTTCAAAATAAATTGCCCACTTTTTGCTAAAGTAACTCACGTGCTTGTTAATTCTTGCCACCACTTGTTACTTCATAATGACTTTCCTCATAATGTCTTCCTTTTTCTTCCACTTTGAATTATATCACCTCAGTGATACAGAAAATAGAAGCTGCTGTGATTTGTATAGAAGAATATTTTGCTGTGCTAAATCAGAAATTGTTGCATCCCAGGCAGGTTTTATATTTGCTACAAATGTGATTCACAATATGTCAAGACACGGGGCAAATAAAATAATTACAAGATGTCCTCACATAATAATAGGAAGCTAGGAGAATTTCATATGTAGCAGGATTTCATTTGAATACTGATGGACACACTAAATAACTAGATTCAGCACTTAAGCAGAAATAGACAAGTTTCCTTGAACTGTATACTGATCTAATGTGGCCTCCTGAGACGGGGTTGTGTAGCAAATTACTTCATAATAACACTTTTTGTGCAACATTGTGGCAGAAGAGCTTTAAAGCATGTTCTTTCAACCATTTAAACAGTAATGTAACCACATCTAAGTTTAGAAACATCTGGAGGAAGCTAAAGGAGTCACTGAGGCCTGAGACAGCGTTGACCTATTAGCGCTCACGTGGCACCTGGGAAGCCATCTGACAAAACTATTAGAGCGGATGCAGCTGATGCTGTCTGCCAGGTGTCCTCCACAGGAGACGGATTGGAAATGAAAACGAACAGACAAACACATGCACATGCATGCGCACAGCATTTTTCCTAAGATAGATGTTTACGAATGGTTGGAAATTGCATTTCCAGCAGACAGAATGGGTGAAACATCTGAGGGCCCCCACAATGCAGCTGCTTTCCCACCCTGCCACCTGCCTTTTAAACTAATAGTGATTGTATAGACAACTTCCTTTGTAAAGAGAGGACAAAGTGGAGAGGAGAGATATTAGGATGGATGGAGACACATCATCTCTCATTTGCTCATTTAGGCTGGACTTAGACACGAGTGTGGGTGTTTATGATCCACAAGAACAACTGAGAGTCGATGTGCTCTGCATCTCTGAATTGCATTATTGCAAATCACTTGTAGACATATTAGAATTTTCATGTTTTCTATTAAGGAGTCATCATTAAATGGATTTATTGTGGCATGGTCATACTGGCCCTGCCTGTAATGCTCTCAAGAGCTCATATATGACAGAAATGTTCAATCTGCAGATTGCATGCTGAGGTCAGTGTCCTTCAGGTCATCCACAGTTGATGCCATAGTTACCAACATACTGAACTGGTCCTTGTTTGATTAATCTGAACAGAGGCCAGGAGTTCAGTTCAGTTCATAATGGAGAAAATCAAACTAGTTTGGTGCAAATGATTGTAATGCCAGAGCACTGCAATAAGAATCTTTTCTGTGATAAGGAATAATTAACATTTCTTGAAACTAGCATAAAAATCATGCCAGACCTTAAAAAGTATTTTAAGGAAAAACTAATAAAACTTCAAAAATGACTTGTAGTACATTTTAGACACACACTGAGTCCTCAAAAAAGAAGCCTTACTCCATTTGTTCCAAGACTTTTCTAGACCCAATGTCATTTTTGCAGTGTAATAAGATTACTTGTGTTTAAGTAACAGCTATTTAGATAAACTGCATAGTTTTTGCAATGATGCCTGTGCCTCTAACCAACTCACCTAAAGTTGAGATATTCCCAGTGTTGTTTCTGTGCTCATGCTAAAACAGAAGCAGATTGAATAACATACTTTAGAAAATCCAGACAAGTTAACTTGAATCATGTTGAGTGACACAGGGTTATTTCACTTTGACAATAAAAAGGATGAAGGTTTTTACTTTTTTGCAGTAGCCTATGTTGTTTTTAAACAGCAGCAGCTTTACAGACCCTGAGGTGATGTACAGCTCTGACACATCAATGGTTTCCTGTGTCACCGCCCTGATGGTAGCTAAGTGATGGAAATAAACATCTACACACAGGGTCCAGTGGTGGAAAAGTTCATTTTTACTCAAGTAATGTACTTGAGTATGTCCCTTTTTTATATACAGGGAAATATTGTACTTTTTACTCCACTACATTTATTTGACAGCTGTTACTTTCCCCCAGCGGCGTGTAACAGAAACAACACTTTATCAAAACTTGACACCTTGACCTACAACGTCTTAAGCTGCCTCTCCCCTTGTACACAGAAGCAAATTTACTACTTCTTATGACAGAACAGAGGGTTAACACAGTGACCCCCATGTCAGCATGGTGTAAAATTGGCGCAGTAATCCTGCTGTGAATGGGTCAGGAAGGGCAGCCGGCCTAAAAACATGCCAAATTTAATCATGCGAATTGGAACAGCCGAAAGTAGAGTAGTAGTAATCGCGCTGTGAATGGGCAGTGTGAAAGGGGCTGTAGTCAACGAGGTCAAACTATTGATTATATGTCAAAAATAGGAAAACCAAATTGTCTAACAAAACTTTCTTGTTCATCCTTCCAACCCCATTAATTCTCTCATGACCCCTCAGATGTGTCTAGTGATGCTCTGGAGAGGGCTCGGCCCCTAGGTTGGGGACCACTGGACTAAACTACCAAACCTCATAAAGAAGTTAAATCTAGCTCCACCTGCACCAGCTACAGCAGTGAAATGCTGCCTATGCACTGGTGCATCAGTGGTCTTAATCTGATATTCGTCTATACTTTTAGTTTTAATATTTACATATATTGTGGTGCAGATGATGCTGCAGTACTTCTACTTGTAATATTTGTGCTGCTCCCACTACCTGGGACTAATTTCTCCTTTCTTATGTTACAGTTTTCCCTAACAACTGATATTAAAGCCGACATACTATTAAAATAATCTGAACAAAAAGTAGATGTGCAATCGAGTGGCCTTGATCCAAAAACACTCGCGTCCTGTGTGTCTTTAGGGCTCACGGCCCTGATGCTCGCATCCTGGAGGAGTCCAAGCTGGCCCCTCTGGGTCAGCTCACTCTGCCCCAGATGTTGCACATCGCCGCCCAGATCGCCTCAGGCATGGTCTACCTGGCATCGCTTCACTTCGTCCACCGCGACCTGGCAACCCGGAACTGTCTGGTGGGGGAGGGCCTAGTGGTCAAAATCGGAGACTTTGGCATGTCACGAGACATCTACAGCACAGATTACTACAGGGTAAGTGAAGCTGAAAAAGACACGACTTGACTATGATGTTTTCACAGGGTCTCCTCAGCCAAATTACAAAATCAGTTGGGTTTTTGTATTGAACCACAATGTTGTCTGGTCTTGCAAACTGTTTTGGTTTTATGTGCCAGCTTCCTGCTGCTCCCTCCGGGTCAAATTTGTGGTGCTCCACGCACAGAAAAACACGAGATCCAACAAACTTACCAGCAACTTCCCTTTTCAGAAGCATCCTAAGGAAATCATCTTTGACTTTAGAACAAGAAGAGAAAGGCACCGACAAATAGCTGGTGATGGGGACTGTATTGAAGTTGTGAATGACTATAAATATCTTGGGACAGTTATTAATGCAACGCTATCATGGGACTCAAATACAGATACCATTTATAACGAGGGGCTACAGCCATTATAGTTCATGTGTAAGCTTTGACAGTTTGTGGATAAACATTTACTGGATAATTTACAGATTTCACTGGTACAAATTTGCAGCTCTTAATAAATCGCACTGTGCAGAATGACCCAACAGTGTGTGAATAAAGATCTTTTAGTGTGGCTTTGGCTCACAATGCCCAGTTAGTGAGGGGCAAAGTTACAGTAATCAGCTGGACTCGCAGGTTTCTTATAAATCTGACAAACTGCTGGAGAAATTATATTTTGGCACAGAGGAACATGAAATGTGAGCCACAAGATTTTTATCTGTCAGTGTGGAAATATGCTGTATAGTAGTGCCACCTTGAATGCGTCAGTGTAATGATGAAAATTACAGCATCCAGTCTCAAAATGACCTAATGATGAAACACCTAATTACGTTTAATGTTGAAGCCACAGACTGTAGCTAGTTTACTGTATATTTTTGTTAGCTTAATCATAAATCAAAAGATGGTTTTTGGAACTGAGTATGGAGAGTTGCTGAAAACTGGAGTTAAAAGATAAAGATGATTCTGAAGCTGTCAGTTTGTAATAGTTCTCCCTCTTGGTAAATATTTTCTTTAGATACTGAATTAGATCAAATTCAGCTTTTCATTGTGAAACATGCTGCACCTCTCACTTTTTCCTGAAGTGAGTTTGTTGTACCTTTTGAGGTAGAATGTACAGAGAGGTGACAAATTAAAGGAAAAACAACACAAAGTGCGTCAGTGAGGTGCTGGGCCACCACCAACTTGGCTGAGATCTGGTGACTGTGACGGTCATAGCATATGATTCACATCGTTTTCATACTTGTCAAACCATCAGTGGCCCCTCATGTCCTGTGGATGGGGACACTGACATCCTGGAATAGTCCACTCATTTTTCAGATTTTACATTTAACTTATTATATAATTATAAAGATCTACGACTTGTTCTATGTACACAAAAGGCCTATTTCTCTCAAACATTGTTCACAAATCTGTCTAAATTTGTGTTAGTGAGCACTTCTCCTTTGCCGAGATAATCCATCCACCTCATAGGTGTGGCATATCCAGATGCTGATTAGACGCATGATTATTGCACATTATTGTCCGAAAACCAGTCAGTATCTGGTGTGACCACCGTTTGCCTCACGCAGTGCAGCACATCTCCTTCGCATAGAGTTGATCAGGTTGTTGATTGTGTCCTGTGGAATGTTGGTCCACTCCTCTCCAATGGCTGTGCGATGTTGCTGGGTATTGGCAGGAACTGGAACACGCTGTCGTATACACCGATCCAAAGCATCCCAAACATGCTCAATGGGTGACATGTCTGGTGAGTATGCTGGCCATGCAAGAACTGGGATGTTTTCAGCTTCCAGGAATTGTGTACAGATCTTTGCAACATGAGGCCGTGCATTATCATGCTGTAACATGAGGCGATGGTCGTGGATGAATGGCACAACAATGGGCCTCAGGATCTCGTCACGGTATCTCTGTGCATTCAAAATGCCATCAATAAAATGAACCTGAGACGGTTTCTGACAGTTTGTGCAGAAATTCTTTGGTTATGCAAATCGATTGTTGCAGCAGCTGTCCTGCCGCCTGTCATTTGCCCTGTACAGTGAAAACCGGGATTCATCCGTGAACACCTCTCCAAAGTGCCAGATGCCATTGAATGTGAGCATTTGCCCACTCAATTTGGTTACAACGACAAACTGCAATCAGGTCGATACCCCCATGCACCCCCATACACATAGAACAAGTCGTAGATATTTGAGTTCAGCTCATGAAAAATGGGGGCAAACACAGAAGTGTTGCATTTATAATTTTGTTCAGTGTAGTAACCTGTTGCCAATGGTGGAAGGTAACTAAGTATATTTACTCAAGTGCTGTACTTAAGTACAATTTGAGGTATCTGTACTTGTATTTTCATTTTGTGCTACTTCATACTTCGGTTTCACTACATTTTAGAGGCAAATATTTAACTTTTTACTCTACTGCATTTCAGCACTTTAGTTACTCTTCAGAATCAGATTAATTAAAAATAGTATAATCATAAGACTATTGATCTATGGTGGAAAATTCACTTGATACCCAACAGTAAATCCAATTATAAGCATATAATCTAGCTAAAACTAGCCAATACATTAATGTTAAATAAGGTATTTTGCAGAATGAATACTTTTAGTACTTTGTTTTGATGCTAATACTTTTCTGTAACATTTTAAATGCACCACCTTTACTTGTAACAGAGCACTTTTAAACTGTGTAGTACTCAGCTGTACGTATATTCTATTAGGTCAAGTTTTTCCAACCAAGCTGAATAACGGTAACCGACTTTAGTCTGGCCTTGGTGGAATTTAAATACTTGAAATCCACCTTATTCTGATTTGCAGAGGCCATCTCTTAACGTGTCACTGATGCAAAAAAAGGGGGGTTTTGTTGGCAGGAGGTCCATTTTTTTAAACAATAAATTACTATGAACTGATCAGTGAAAGCTCTTTGTGTCCAGAATATTTGACTCTCATTGATTTAAAGCTGGTCCTCTGCAGAGCGGTAGAGTTTAAGGGTGGAGAGTATGGGAATATGTTTGGTTAAAATATATGTTTATTTCCAAAATTCATAAATGTTAAAATGCTTTACATGCCATTGCATATTCATTTATGTTGGAGTGAATGAACATGCACTGCCTTGTCTGACTCCTCAGGTGGGTGGACGTACGATGCTGCCGATCCGCTGGATGCCTCCAGAGAGCATCATGTACAGGAAGTTCACTACGGAGAGTGACATCTGGAGCTTTGGCGTGGTCCTCTGGGAAATCTTCACCTATGGCAAACAGCCCTGGTACCAGCTGTCCAACAGTGAGGTGGGTCAGGACAGAAGCTTAGTCCAAATTTAAGGTGCTAGTCTGTCATTCTTTCTTGTTTTTTTTTTTTGTTTGTTTGTTTAAATTCTCACGTTGGCTATTTTATCATTACCAGTAAGACGAACAGCGTCCCCTGCCTCATGTAAAGGGCCAGTTCAACAATAATTATTTTTTTTTCTAAGCTTTTTTTTTTTTTTTTTTTTTTTTTTGGTGTGGTGTTAGTACTTTTATTTTGTAACGCTCGCTTTCACATAACTTGCAGAGCATTTTCACTGTAGCTGTAGATGCCTCTGTGCATAGGTTGCTGAAGTTTTATAAAGCCCAGCGCTCTTAAACTAATCAATAAGTTTATAGTAATTAAGAGCAGTCCAGTCTGGCGTTTTCAGCTTGAGCACTAAGTGGGACTCCACTGTGACCACAGCAGTGCTATTACAGGCCCAAACCCTCTCTCCTTTCAAGAGAAGGGTAGATCACTTTCCCTTGCACTCGATTCTAATCTCATTGGCTTTCATTTTTGCCCAGGGCCAATGAGCTGTAACCTCATTAACCTAATCTGTCTCGGCCAATGAAGGACAGGTGAAATTATGTTGCCTAAACACACAGTGACGGACATAAATCATCCTAAAATACAGAGTCTGCACACTGTGGCGACGGTGGCCATTTTGACTGAGTCTTTCTGCTCAGCTGAGACTGACGGGCCATGTTGAAGTGGCTCAGTGCTGACAAGCCTCTTTCTGTTCATTGGATCAGGCCGAGGTTAACAACGGGGATGATTGAGTCAGTAACCCTTCAAATGGAGAGCGTTGTGAAATGCTCCCTCTCATCCTCAACAGTGATTTATTCACTGAGCACCAGGAGTGTGTGAACTCATCAGTCATCGCAGCCATTAGTGTCGGAGCAGGAGGTTATTCATATTTTGGCTGCTCTCATTTGACATGAGTTCTTTGCTAATTGACACATCTGCAAATACCAAGGCTGTTGGGCCAAAAAAAATTATATTTATGAAAAAGTATTTATCCTTGGTGCAGCAGAGAGAAACTCAGTTTTTCACAATAGGTGACATTTAGTCCTGTAAACATTCCCTGTCTTAGGTCAGTCAGGATCACTACTTTATTATAAGAATGTGAAATGTCAGAATAATAGTAGAGAAAAAGATTTATTTCAGCTTCTATTTCTTTCATCACATTCCCAGTAGGTCAGAAGTTTACATACACTCGGTTACTATTTGGTAGCATTGCCTTTAAATTGTTTAACTCGGGTCAAACATTTCGGGATGCCTTCCACAAGCTTCTTACAATAAGCTCCCGGAATTTCAGCCCACTCCTCCAGGTTTGGAGGCCTCCTTGCCCGCACACGTTCTGCCCACAAATCTTCTGTTGAAGTCATGGCTTTGTGATGGCCACTCCAATACCTTGACTTGGTTGTCTTTAAGCCATTTTGGCATAACTTTGGAAGTCTGCTTAAGGGTCATTGTCCATTTGGAAGACCCATTTGCAACCACGCTTTCACTTCCTGACCGACGTTCTGAAATTTGTGAGTGGTGACGTAACATTCTGTTTGAGTCCAAACTTCAATTTGTTCTCCTCTCCATATGCCACAGGTTAGCTGTCATTTACCGCTTTCCTTGGTGATAGGAAGGAGAAAAATAAATGGCTACAGTTGATTAGATAAGTCACTTATTTTTAAATTAATAAAAATAAAACTTTTAAAAGTGCGTTGTTTTGCTACCATGTAATGTAGCTAGCTAGTTAGCACAAAATTAATATAAACACTAATACATTGATACATTTTATGCTGATGGAAGTAACAGTAAAAGCTGGGAACTCTTAAAAACAAGTTATTCATATAACTCAATATAAATTTACTATGATAAGGTAGGTTATTATGCTACCAGGCGGAACGGCAACACTAATATATTTGCACATACTCTACTCACAGAATACATTACTTGTAATCCATAGACTGTTGCATATTACCTTATATAACCTACTGTAAATATCAGTTGTACATATCTATCGGTAAACTAGTTCTGACTGTACGTACTGTAGATACTGCACACTCTGTACTGCTGTTATTGCAGTTCTGGTTAGATGCTAAACTATTTCCTTGCCTTGTACTTGTACATGGGTAATGACAAAGTTTAATCTATATTTGAATCTTAAGAATATAGTCTTTTTATTTTTTACTCTGTGATGCCTCACTTAAAAATGTTGTTGTGTAGAGGGTGACAGCCTCTGTCATTTGGGTCTTGGGAAGTTTGGACCCGGATGTGGAATGTTACATCACACTTAAGTGAATTTTCTCACTCTCAGAACCACATATGTCTGCAGTGTTTAAAGATGGGTGGAAAACAGACATTTTGCTTTTCTGAGAAAATTGCTTGTCCCCCCCCTTCACATATTTTATCGTGGAATGTGCCAGTGGTTCATGCTTTTGTTTTACAGCGCTGCCAGTTTAGTAACCTATGAGCTTCCAACATTAACTTTTGTTGTAGGGCTATTGTACTGAGCCGTGTCCAACATCGGTGCTAGAGTAATTCTAAACAGGTTTTAGTATGCATCTGTATTCACACTAAAAAAAATTGACAAATTAGACTTGGAAGCCAACACAAGGATAAATACTTTTTCATAAATAGAAATCATATTGATGTTTCGTTTGAAACCAGAAACATCAATATCTGCCTCAGAAACCCCGAATTGGTCAGGCTGTACTTCATACCACAGTAGACATTGTGATTACACGAATTATATACCCACTATATATATATATATATATAATCAGTTGTTAATAAACCATTATTTTAAATTCCCACCTCCACAGGCCATTGAATGCATCACACAGGGACGGGAACTGGAGAGGCCGCGCACCTGCCCCATGGAGGTGTACCTGCTGATGCAGGGCTGCTGGCAGAGACAGCCCCAGCAGAGGATGGTCATCAAGGACATACACAGCCGCCTACTGGCTCTGGTCAAGAACCCGCCAGTTTACCTGGATATCCTGGGCTAGAGGGGCCAAGAACCAAGCAGGAAGAGCAGGTCAGAGGCTGTTGAAGTTGGAGTGTTGATTTGATACTTCAGGTTCCTCATGGCTTAGGTCTGAAAATCAGATTTTTCTTGTATCTGTTTAAAGACCAGTAGGGTGGTAAATTCACATTTTCCCAGTTGCTGCTTTTCCAGCCTTGATGCTCGACAGCCAGCACAAATAATCTGCAGCGACTTTTTTGCTTCAGTTTGGCCTCATCCCAGCTCGACCCCAACTCCTCTGGAAACCTGTCAAATGTTTACCAAGTGTTTAATTTGATCTGAATTGTGATCAGCCTGATGGAGAGACGTGCATTGATAAGTGTTGAAGTAACAATATATAGGCACTACGTTGCTGGGAACGCGATTTGAGCTAAGTCCCTGCAGAGGTTTGGGGTCTGAGCTGTGGAACATTTATACGACTCCACAGCCGGCGCTTCTGTTGCAGGGCAAGAAAAGAAACGGATGATTACTGTTGTCTCCATGAGTCAAAAGTGAAAACCAATTTTACAGATTTGGATACAGCAAACAGTCATTTGTACAGTAGAGCAGCTGACTTTGGAGAAGTTTTGATATCGGAGGTTATTTAAAAGCTTTCAGTAAATATAAGATATCCGAGCTATAAATCAAACCCGTTGAAAGCTTGTTTGTGTCAGATCCAGTGTATCATAGGAATATTTTTCAAAAACAAGAACAAAATGTCACATTAGTAATGAAAGTATCTCCAGGTATATTAACCAGTGTTTACATGTCGTCTGTTTTGATGTTAAATATGATAATCGAGTGATAAAGCACCTCAGCCCCATCAAGTTTACAGTTTGTGCTGGTATCCCTGGAGCTCTTGATCATTTGAAGGAGGATCACACACATACTCTTTATTTCAGTAACAGTCACAAAACAGAGACCCTGGGTCTCTGCAGTCCTCCTCCTTCAAATGTCCAATATATAGTATTAAAAAAAAATTCCAAAGAACTGAGGTTTGACCTGTGACCTGCCTGCAAGACTCATTCAGGAGTGGCTTTTGTACAGATCAGTGCTGTCTAACATGCTGCTGTAGCCTTCGAAATCAAAGCACTGCAGTGAAATTTGGTATGAGGGTAGTGGGGGGGCAAGATGGTGGGGACGAGGTAACAGATGGATTAAAGTGAGCGAAACTCTGGGATGAGAGGGACAGATGGCACTGACACAGAGACTGGAAGTGAGGCCACCACCATGAGGGTGGGACAAAAAAACAAATGGGGCATTTAGAGGGTGGTGGACTCCTGTGTACAAACCGCCGTGATGCCTTCAAGTGTAAATATTGAATGTACATACTCTGTATGAATGTTTAAAAAACATCATGTATTGTTACTTCAGCACTTTGTACTGTATATTGTTTGCCCTTGAAAATAAACAGACTTGGTTAAAACCTGGCTACAGCCTGCGTAGGAGCGTCCCCCAGCATCAGTCAATCCATCATTATCGTATGCTTCACAGTGAACAATGATTTGCGCTGCCTTCTGTACTTGAAGGTAGACATCCTAACAAGGCTATTCAAGAGCGTTCTATTATTTTGACAAACTAATCAGCAACCTGCGAGCAGACAGTTATTGAAAAGGAATAATCACATTTCATATTGCCTTACCACTGGCCCTCCAGCAAACAAACACCCTTCAAAACCAAAGCCCTCTATCTACCTCACACCGCCACCCTCCCCCATCATGCTGTATGCAGAGCATCTCCAGGGAATGGTAATGGATTGTGAGTAATGCTATCATCCCTTTCCCTGGCTCTCCCTCTCTGGCTCCTCTGGGGGGTGGGCTGTGAAAACACTTGGACCTGTGTCTGGCTTATTGTTTCTTCTAGTGTCTACAAGCAGATTCTGGCCAGATAAGATTAGCATGCTCTGTAGTGTCTGCTTCGTTTGTGGTTTCAGAAAGACCCTTTTTTTTTTTTTTTTTTAAGCCCTGGGGCCTACAGCCCGGTT
>NW_018127981.1:317837-325750 GCF_001952655.1 Monopterus albus
GATTAGCATGCTTTGTAGTGTCTGCTTCGTTTGTGGTTTCAGAAAGACCCTTTTTTTTTTTTTTTTACAAGCACTGGAGCCTCCAGCCTGGTTAGACATGGAATACGACTGTAACAGCAGCGTTAAAATGGAACTGTTAGAGCTTTGCAGTAGGAAACTCTTTCCACATGGTCATAAGGATATTGATTTCTTATGGTAATTGTTTGTCCGTGATAATAGCAGCACCTATTCATTTTGGTCTGCGTCTACTGCTAAGAATAAAACCCCTCTGTGCTTTACTTTCCCTCCTGTAAGGCATTAAAGACAACTGAGCAGAAACAGGACTCCCGCACAAAATGTTGAGTTAAACCAAAGCAGACAAACCTTTAAAACAAAATTAAAATACAGGATCGATAGTGAAAATAATTGAAGATGGAGGTCACTTATGTAATGCAAACTGTTTAGTATTACAGCTTTAGCCTTTAGCGTTGTAGTTTAAGTCTATATTAGTACAAATTTGTGCTTTATAGCTCATTCTGAAACTGCATTGCCAAAGAAATCCACTTTTTACAAGGTTTTTAAATGTACACAGCTTCTTGAAAACTAAAAGTGTGTGTTTCACATGAGCTCTTTTTTTTTTTTTGATCAAATTAAAATTTCCTGCAGTAATGTGCCTTATTTCTCAAAGTTGCTGAAATAAAAGCATCTGCTCTGGGAACAGTCTAATACCAGAGGTTCTCAGTTTACGATAAATCTGGTTTGAAGACCAAATATCGGATCACATTTCTTGTTAGATATTGAACAATTTTTTGCAGTGCTAATTTTTTTTTTTTTTTTTTTTTTTTTTACCCCCCACCCCCCAACCCACACGCACACACACACAGAAAAACAGGTTTCCTGCAGATGAATCTTTTGGGCTATATAACTGTTACTGCAGTTTTTTTTTTATTAAACTAAATCTGATCAGTAGAGAGGAGAGCCAGACAACACTGTCTTCTTGCACTGCTCTGCCCTCTGCTGGTCCCTTTTACACTGCTCAGAGTCCTACTATTGTTAAAATGAAAGATCAGAGCTGCAACAGTTAACTAATTGGTTGACTGGCAACTACTTTGACAACTGAACAATTGTTTGTCCTTTTTTAAGCGAAAAAGACAAACGTGTTCGTTCTAGCTTAAATGTCAGGAACTGAAGCTTTTCTTCCTCATACAATAGATAAACCTTTCTCCCTTTTTCTTGGAAATACACAAAACAACAATCAAGAAATTAACAGTTTGAACTGATAATAAAGGTAAATAATTAGTTAGGAATTAGGATATGCCAGCTAAAATTAGCCCAACCATAATCAACCTGGTGCTGGTCAAGTGGCATAGGTGTTTAAAAGACACTTGAAATTAGTCCAGTGACAAATATTACATTTATAAAATGTTTAATTTATTGCACAAACCTAAGGGAACAGAGTAGCGAATTACAAATTATACACAGCAAAGTATTTATACATTTTAAGGATAAGAAAAAGCGTATCAAAAGTTGTATGAAATATTAAAAAGGCACTAATATCTCCTTTTAAACCCAGTTTTTTTTCCCCCAACACAGACAAATTCTTGTCATATTAAACCTACTCATGTTTGCTTTCCATTTCACATTACCAAACTTTTTTTAAATCGTCACAAGGAAAATGCCTATTTTTCCTGATAATTACAGCCTGTGACGACTTGTCCACTGAGGAGTTTAAAACAAGAAGTAGCCTAGAGAATTTCTGGATTTGTACCCAAAATAAATGTTTAACTGCAACATCAGCACTGATCTACTGTATCTGATGTGGAAGTGTCAACTCTTAGCACCTCTGAGCTTTATAACTTCTGACAAACTGTAGGCACTCTACGTGTCAGAATGAGGACAACAAAAACAAAAAACACAGCAGCAGCTCAGAGATTAACATGTTTGCTATCTACCCAAACTAGTTTAAAAGACCCATACCAGAAGCCAGTAATGATGCAATTTCAAGGATCAACAGGGTCAGACAGAGGAATGCTGTAAGACAAGGACTTTGGAGAAAATAAAAACTGACCACTGCCCGGCCAGGGAGGAGGAAAGAAAAGGAGTTGGTGGAAACTACTTTAAAGGCAAATACAAAGAGACTTTTCTACTCTGCATCTTAAACAGTGCCCCAATACAAAAGTGTGTGTCTGTGTAATATCTGTGATTCTACACGCTTGCTCTGCGCCTGTAACACACCTCGTTCCTGTAATTTCACATACATTTCCCCTCTAAACTCCCTACGAACGCAGATAAGCAGCCCTCAGCGCGAGTGTGTGTTAGCCATGCGTTTCCTGTGGGTAGCGTCTAAGAGATGATGGCGTTACTGGCAAAATTAGGCGTGAAAATGTGCCACTAAGTGCTTTAAAACATTTTATACATATGAGCCTTCAAACTGTCAAGTAATGCGAGTGCTATTTAAACCTGTACGTGGTTTTCATTAGGGCTATAGATGTCATGTAAGCTCCCGTTTTCCATTAAACTCTTTTTTTTTTTGACCGGTCTGATCAACATATATACATTCTGCTACAACAATATTATTGTTACCTAATTTATGCATCTTTAAGCCATTTTTGTCCATTATTGTCCTTAATGTTGAAATTTTTTTAAACAAGTGAAAAACTGAGCAAAGTTAAAACTGTATCAGAATTTTTTTGGAGTCAAGTGTTTGTTTTTTTTATGAACCTTTTCACCTTGTATCACAAAACAGACCTGGGGCTGACTAATTATGATTAATCTGCCCTTTTCCCCCGTTTGACTGAAAACCTGGGGAAAATGGCACCACAAACGGATCCAAATCCAAAGAAATTCATTTTTTTGTCTGATAGTTTTGCTTGTGAAGTGACTCAGTGAATCAAAATAGTTCTGTTGATCAATTAAACTGATCTTTTCAGCTGTAGTAGAGACATTGAGGAAACTCCTCAAACAATCTCTGAACATTTTTCACTTGTTTTAGGGCTGAACAATGGTCAAAACTAACTTGATAAGATTATTCAGTTTGATTCATTACTTTAAGAACTTTAGTTACCTTACCTCTAGTAATCTAGATTCTCCCAAAAAAAGAACCCATTCCTACATTTGAACCCAAAAAGCAGCAATAAATAAAATAAAGTTCTATAAATGGAAGACAGTTGTTATTTCAGTGGTAAAAGTCTCACAGGGAACTAAGATTACCACAGTACATAAGCAGTGTTACTGGTTTGTTATACTGAATATACACCAAAATACTGCAACACTACACGGCCCCGTGTTAATACAATCGCAGACTATGGCTAAATATACTTACATAGTTCCTCTTAATTCCACTGAAAACTGTTATAAAAGTACAAGTGGTGGAAAGTTGACTGGTCTGGAAATATGCAAATACTTCAATTCAATTTACGGCTGACTTTTCTTTTTTTTTAAGTGTAATTATACAGGATGGATGTTTAAAATAGATCTTATGATATGTGACGGAAGAATAAGAGAAAATGGTGCCATTTGCTCAGAGCATAAAAATTGCTGAAGACCTTCAGGGGGCATGAGGCCACTATAGTGCTGCCATGGAAACATACTGTTATAAAAATGGTACCTGTCTTAATTGCTGCTGCACTGTAACATTTCTTTTTCCTGTTGAGGGTAGACTGTGGGGTTCGTAATAATGCGGGCAGTCAGAAACAGAACCACACTGGCCTGCAAATCAGTTCCAGTCACAGCGAGTGGATTCAATAGGTAAATGTATAAGAGCTGGCAATCAGACCTGCATTATATTATGAAAAGTTGAATGAGTTTCATCTGTGTTACTTTACACACTGAACTATATTGACTGTGTAGTTCAAATACAAAGAACACTTCAATCCATTGGGCCTAGTACATGCAAATAGCACCATTAATCCCTGCAAAAAAAGACAATAAAAGCTTCCAGTTCAAGATTTAAAACTTGGCACTTGTACTGATCTACTGTAAACACTGTCAAGGGAGATCTACTATAAGGCACTTAGGTGTTGTGTTACTACAGTGCACATCCTTCAACCCAGAGCCTTTCTGCATGCACGCTGAGTAACCTTAAAAATAAGCTACACAGACATTTGTTTTCAGACTCATACAAGCTTAACATAGCACCAGAAAAGGGCTTCGGCAAACGAGACTGGGTCCTCAGCTTCTGAGTGAACACATGAACCTCAGTTGTGCAACAGTGTTATAAAATTTCGTTTAGCACTGAACACAATGTATCAAACACACTGAGTGATAAAACTGTTTTGTTAAACGAGCACAACTGAACTGCTGCTAGTCGTCACAGACGCACATTGCCGAGACAAACAGCACAAACCTCTCCTTTGGAAAGTGAACCAGCCATTTTATGGCTGTAAGTGGAAATTACTCCCTCACTGCTCCTTGCACTCACACGCCGTCTTGTGTGGTGGGCACGGTCTCCAGATGAGCGGGGTGCTGAAAATCCCGATGATGCCCAGGTTGAGGATAAGGCTGATGGCCAGCGCCCCGATGGTCCCTAGGAAGGAGGGTGTTGCTCCGTGGGCCATGAGCCACGCCCTCCGTGAAGTCATGTCTGCTATCACCCCCTCCATCTGGAAGTGGGTCCCCACCACTGCGCTGACATGGAAGAGCTGGTGGCTGTGGCCTGCGTGAAGGAAAATTCAGTTAGTGAGACATTGAGGTACTGTGCAGTTAGAAACTGCACAGCTGCAGCTGTAGAGCTGAGCACATACAAACACTGGGGCTGGAGAACTGCGTCGCAGAGCTGAAATTATTTATGACGGTCGACAGCAAAAAATCACCAACAACTCTCTGGTTCCAGCTTCTCAAGTATGAGTGTTTGTTTTTTGTCTTGGTTTCATATCACTGTAAAATAATTCTCTGGATTTTGGGCTGTTGGTCTGACAAAACAGGCTATTATGTTTTCACTATTTTATGGCACACATATTTAATCACTTACCACCAAATGGATATTATTAATTGATCATGGAAAAAAACTGTCTGTCACAGTGGTTTTCTAGCCAGATTAACCAAGTGGTGTCCGGTATCAACTCGTCATCTTAAGAGCTGCAACAGTATGACAGTATGATAAGCGTCTTAGAAAATCTCATGGCTCCACGGTATTATACAATTATCAGCTGTGAGAACCCTCTAACGAATGAAAACAGAGCGATTTTGTTTAATTGCAAGTGACTGTGACAGTTGATTGAAGTGGACTGAAGCAGGACATTGACCCTAAAGAATAAACATGATTAAAAAAAAAATTGCATGCACTATGTTATACAACTAAAGCATGTCAGTTTGTATGTTAGCACCAGTAGTAGAGGAATTATTCACATCCTCTACTTAAGTAAAAGTACCATAGCAAATACCAATAAAAGTATTAAAAGTGGAGTTAGGCTACTCGAAGCTGAAAAATGTTATACCATGTATCCACAGTTATATTATTATTACATTAACAGCCCATCACTCATGCACTGAAGGATTTGGCTGTTGTAGGTGGTTGAGGTGCAGATCTGCTGAACTCTTTTGTATCCAAGTACAACTACAGATTATTTTCATTCCGGATTAAACAGCTAATTTTCTCCATTAATCAATTGACTGGTTTGAAAAGCTATTGACAATCATGAGACACGTCATCACGACGTTCTAAACGATTATCACAATAGCTGCGGTGTGCGACAATGCAGCCAGGCTGATCGTGTCTCTTCCCTTACACACAAAGTGTGTGTACATTTCTGGGGTTGGATCAGGATCAGCACGAGTCCTTTTGTAAGTGAGAGGTCAGCGGTTAAAGTTATAGATGGGACACTTTGGCATGCACGGAGGGATGGTGTTCATTTTTGGAAATGAACAAATGTATTTTACTGAATGCTGGAGTTCATTTAAGGAATTAAGTTTTTCTTGCAAAACACAAGATCATAAAATGATTATTACGAGTAAAGTCAACAGAAGCACGAGATGAGAACAGCTTTTAAACTGTACAAAAATTATATTCTTGTCTATTAGACAAATGATTTATTTGCTAAAATAATATTTCATTAATCAAATTACTGACTGTTACAAATACAGACCTCGGGAAAAATAATTTGTGTGAAAAGATATATACATATATTTTACCTGGGGTTAGAAGCATGTTTTAAAACTTTTAGTGGAGCTGAGATCAATTTTCTCAACAATAACTAACTTAATAATTACTAAGAAGTTTTAGTGTGAAAACTTTGTTTCAACTTCCACAACCACCATCAGTGAGCTATTTTTACCATCACTGGAAAACCATGTTCGTTCTCCTTTCCTTTGCACAATGCAGCTCTTCCTCTGCATTCAGACACATGAGAGGCTCAGGCAGTTGTAGACAATGAAACCTGCGTGAAATCTCACCAGAATAAACAAAACAAAACAATAAGTAAAGAAACAGGTGGAAAGGTTTGTGTAAGTTTAAACGCGGTTAAATCAAAAGCCTGTTTGATACAGAGCTGTTGTCCAGCAGAGAACACATTCAAGAATACCCAGAAATACAAGTCACTTGATTCATGAAGTTGCACTTGATCACACTTAGAAGCTATAACTCCACTGGAGCAACTGAGGATCCGATTCATTTCTTGCACTTATTTCCCCATCTTATTCTTTCACACAGCAAGGGGAGGGTGTGATGCACATTCAGTTTGCCCATAGTTGTTCTTGCTGTACACAGCCAAATAAGCTAGCTACAACCTATTAGAGCATCCCTGGAGGACATACCAAAGTAGTCAAATCGACCTGGGGCCAGCCTCTCCGGGAGGTGGGCAGTAAACAGGAAACAGGTGAGAAAGGCGAAGAGGAGATGATAGCAGTGATTGGTCAGGGCGTCGCTTGCACCACAGCTGTCTCTGCAGCACAGAAGGATCTACGCACAGGAAAACGTGTTAAAAATAAACATATTCAGAAACGAGCAGAGAGCAACAGAACTATTCTGAAGTCCTTCAAAAGACACCACACATTTAAGAAGTTATCAGCATTATGGACAAACTCCAGCGAATGGCCCACAAAAACTAATCATCACAGTGATTAGGGGAATGAACTGATGGCAGCGAGGCCTTTGTATTAGATTAGGAGGAAAATCAGTTTCTGGGTTAGTGAGCCAAAATCCTGCTCCAAGTATTAAAGCCTGGCACTAATAATCTCAGAGCTTTTACATAACAAGACAAACACTCAACCAATAAATTCTGTGGCTTTGGCAAAGTACAGTAGTCTATTGGAAATTACACCTTCAAATGCTGTTTTATTATTGTGATAAAACCAGACCTGAAACACAAGTAGAAATACCCCAAATCTAACACTCACCCTGTAAAAGAGAGGGACAGTGTCAAATATAAATGGAACGACAAACGCTGTGGTCTTAAGGACTTTACTTCTGTGTGGAAACTGCAAATCCAGAAACCTGCAGACAGACAACAGACATTAATCACTAACTGATTTTATAACCAGCTGTTAATATTAAGACATTGTGATCTGATTTTTTTTGACTCCCAGCCTCAGTATATAAGCCGCAGAAATCCTGTACTGTTCGGGCTACACTTCCTAAACCCTGCAATTTAGATTCCCTGTCTCGGTGCAGTACAATCTGCAGTCAACATTATGTATTCACTGTTGCTACGCACGCGAAGGACACTTTAATGAAATTACTCTGTGACCTTAGCAGTGGGCAGGTCAGTGGGCACTGGCACAGCTACATGTAAGACAACATTGTTTGTCTTGGGTCTCATAAAAGGTATTCTGTCACTGCCTGCTCCGCAGGACTAGACCACAGCATTAATCAATTTCACATTAGTTTTTATACTTTGGTTTTTACATTTAAGTCAATATTGCATTAAGGATAAAACTATTTTGCTGTTAAATCTTTTAAAAGATGTTATGAGAGCACCAAACGAGGTCAGACATTTGAC
>NW_018127981.1:325923-332544 GCF_001952655.1 Monopterus albus
AACATTCATTGTCACATAATAGTACAAATACTGTTTCAGAGGCTTTACCATCCTGGAAGGAACAAGTAAATCACTAAAACCTTGTGTTATCCTGGCATTTAATTAAATCAAATGCTCCAGTCGAGAGGTTATCTGCACTGAAGAAACAAGTACCTTTCCTGACATCTGCTTTTAATACTTTGAGCCTGATGTCTAAAGGAGATGTTACTGTACATTTCTTTGAAAAACATTTATTTACATCAACTCCAGAAGGTAAAATTCCCACAAATTGAAAGCAACTGTTCACACTTTATTGTCTATATGAGCCTGTGGGCTGATGTCCACAGCAGCTTCTTACCTGGAATAGCAGGACAGGCTGGTACACAGCAGTGTGTTTCCAACGGCAATGAGGACAAAATGTTGATGGAGCAAGCTGTTCACCCAGCAGTCTGGCATGACGTAGTACCCATAGCTGATGGCACAACCTGACCACAAACACACAACATTAAAATGCTAAGTGATTTAACATGAGGTGTTGCTGTAACTCTGTTCATCTTGCCTTCTGGAGCTTCTGGCTTCCTACTGCTCCTGCACATGCCTTTATTTAGTTTACATTCATGTATATTAAAGTATACTGCATGATGAATGTCTGTGTATGCAGTATATGTGGATGTATTTGTGTACAGATCATTATGTTCATAATAACTGCATTTTTTATGTAAATAAAGCTTAAATGTATCTTTTGGTAAATTATGTACGACTCGCAGCAGTTTCAATACATTCATAAAAAAAGCTAAATCTGGTTTTCCAAGAAATTCACAAATCAACATTTACTGCTGAAAGAAGAGGGAGGACAGGAGGAAGAAGACATCAAATCAAGGCATTTAAAACACAGCAGCATTAAAGCTATAAATGTATTATCTAAAGATTTGTATTCAGCTGGCAGTCGGAGAATGGTGTCGTTTGTCTGCTATGGTGTGTTCTCTGATACACCCACTGGGAGTCGCCAGAGTAGAACAAGGAGAATCTACACACCAAGGCTTTTACCATACATTTCTTTGTCATTTAACATAATTAATGTCTGCAATTTACAAGCAACGATCTGCCTATCAGAAAGCTTTTCAGTGTACTGGAACTGTCTGAAGACAAAGAGAGGCACAGTGTAGATGTTACAGTGACATCCCACCACCCCTCTGCAGCTCTAATCACTGAGACAGACTTGAACTTTAGTCTGTGCGCCAATCTGAAATACACAGACAACTGTGAACATAGACTCAACTTGAAATGCACAATTCAAGTGCAGACAATGAATCTGTACTGCATGGACGTGTCACCATAACCTCTAGAGTCCTGAGCTTTGGAAACCCAAGCTGTGCGGTCCTCATATGAGGACGCAGGGACTCTAGAGGTTAAAACAGACTGACAGTGTCAGCAGATGCTACAGGAAAACAGGTTGTTCAAATGACTGCTTGTACAGCAGTTAACCCCACTGACTGTGTTCCACCGCGGTCCTTAGTTCAGTGCCTGGATGAGATTATAAATGGATGACTCATAAGTGTTGGAAACTGAACACAAATGTGAGATGCTTCTAGTCAGATCTACGTCAGCTCTCTTCAAGACAAATTAATTCACTTTGCCCATTCATGGCTGGGTTCTGCCCTGATCAATGTAAAAGTTAAGATGTAATTTTTGACAGTACTCTGCCTTTCACCGCTCATATAATGGATGTTTCTAATGCAGCATTTTTCCACCTTCACAGTACTACAAGGCTGCACCCCCAATTGTCACAAGTACTGAGGTCTTGGTCAATGCTTTTCATGACATCACACATTCACTACTATAATTCTAGATGGGTATTCCTAATAAATATCTTCATCAGCTGCAGGTAAGCAAGGATGATTGTCCAGGCAGAAACACAAGATCATTGTACTATACTAAACCAACTCCCCTGGTTCCCAGTCTTTAATTGAACAACAGTTGTCTGGTGAGCTCAGTCTCTCACCCCTTCACCTCTAACTTCAAGATGACCCTGGACTTCAGCAGGCAGAGCTAAATCTTTGCCAAGACTTACCCAGGCTGTAGAGGCTGAGGGCTCCGTAGTCAAAGAAATAGCAGATGTGGCATGATTCTGGGGACATGGTGCTGAAGGTGTGTGCACAGCTAGAAGTGAAGGGGTAAATGCAGATAACCACCATGTACACCAGGAGGGGCCAGGTGTAGATGTCAGTCAGGAAATTCAGAGTGGAGCATAGGATGCAGAAACGCCACAGGAAATACCTGAAAAATGCCATTTTTCTCTTAGTGCAGTGACATAAAACCTCACGTTTATAATACCTCAGTTTATAACTGCTTCACTCTGACTTCTATTGTCCCAGGTGCTTCAACTCTGCTGTACCTGGATGATTCTGTCATTCTGGACTGCAGAATGCAATTTACAAGCATCTCCCCCCCCCATTTACCCTAATCATGTTAGGGTATTATCCATATTTATCTTCTTCACAGTACTACATAGGCTTTAAGGAATTGCATCTCCATGGCTTGTGTGTGTTTTGATTCAGGATCTTCATAGTTTTGGGGATCCTGCTTCAACCCCCCACATAGGCTTTAAGGAATTGCATCTCCAACATGGGGTCCACCCTCGCCAGTCTATCAGAGGGCTGACATGTAGACAAACAACCACACACACACACTCCTACAGGCAATTTAGAGTCACCAATCAACCTAAGCTGGCATCAAATTCAAAGAGTGAATATTTGCAAAAAACAAAGTTTAACAGTTTGAACATTAAATATCTTGTTTTGTGGTGTATTCAATTAAATATGGGTCAAAAATGATTTGCAAGTCAACGTATTCTGTTTTTATTTACGTTTTACACAATGTCCAACTTCATTGGAATTGGGGTTTGTACATGTGAGAAGATTTTCTTTAACTTTAAAGTCAAACATTGGGGCAATTCATAAGCCATTTCTTAGAAGTTGTATACATAAAAGATCACAGCAAAAAGACTATGAATAGTTGCTGAACATGTCTTTGTCTCGTATTGGATCTTCAGGTGCACCAAGACAACGGTGACACATGAAAGTGCACTGAACAACATAGATTAAATGAACATGGGATAATTGAAAAGACTGACACCCACCATGTTGGCAGGAAATGGGTCCAGATGTTGATTGTCTCATTGTTCATTTGGAAGCTGCTGAGGATACAGTCCAGCACTGAACTGCGTGGGTGACGGTATCCAGAAATGATGCTGTCCTCCCTGAACACCTGAGGACCACCCAGAAACAACACTGTAAAAAAACTCTTGTTGAAACAAACTCCTTGTCTCCTACATTGTCTTCAAATTACCTCAGATAAATCTTACCAAATAACACATACACTGACACTATTATATCTGCAATAAGCTAATATATCGGCATACCTCTATTCCCAACTTTTTTGGCTACTGACCACTTAAAGTAAACCAGGGTCAGAATGCAATCCTTCATCACAGATGACATACTGTGCATATGTGGGTTGTTCCACCATGTTTCATGTGATGAATCACTGGAAACCACAGGCAGAGCTATTCAAAACCTTTAGTACCAAATTCCTATTTTTATTGAATCATTTGATTAAAGGAGCTCAGAGCACCATCCTCTGTGACACAGTCATACCAGTTCCCCTGCTTTATGCATTCGGTTACTGTATAGAATATATGAACTTTCTTCTAAAAATAGAATAAAACAAACTATAGGAAAGCCTTCCAGACACTTTGTTAACCTTGTAGAGAAGCCCCTTCCTTGCTTACCTTTGGGACCTGGTGGCTGTCAAAGAGCTGGGGAAGCTTGATGCTAAGCATGTCTGTAGGCAGTCTAAAGGCACCCCTCCCTCTCTGACAAACCTCTCTGAGCCTGGCACGCCCCCGACAGAGGACTAACCAGATAGGGCAGTCAAATACCGGGATCCGGGCCCCTTGTCCTGGATAGTCTGGCTCCCATTGCAACCAGCGTCCCCAGCCTTGGCTCCACCCACCTCCGACGCCACTATGGGCCCCAATCCCCCGCCACACGGGAAACACTGCAGGGATGCACAACAACACAGACAGTCAGACACCAAAGATTCTTCTTCTCACTTATAATTCTGTATGGTCAGGAACCTGTTAAAGAGCTACTGCCGTCCCATGGCACCAGCAGGTCTCTGAGATCTTCTGACTAATGTTTGCTGGTTTTTCCCCGATGTTTAAAACTAATCTGAACTCTTTAAAAGGATCATTCAGTGGTTACAAGTTACATTACTGACAGCCATTTCACAATGAATGCAAGTTGCACTGTAATCATTTAAATTTATTTAAATCATTTATTTAAATCATCATCATTTATTTAAATCATCTTTAAGATGGGAAGAAATCATTTAAATGATTACAGTGCAACTTGCATTCATTGTGTTCCCGTTTTAGACACTCACTGGTTTCAGTTTCTTTTAGTACAGTATCAAAATCAAACTGAAACTTACTTAACATAGCTAATGCATCATGACGACACTACAACAAAAACCCAGTGCAGACAAAGTTACTTAATGTTGAGTTCTATTACAGCTAGCACAGACAACTCTACAGTGTACCATGTCAATATTTACCCTGGCACTAGAAAATAGCCATAGCCATGAGGTGTGTGATTAACTGATTTCACAGGATATTTAGAGGCAGGGAGAAACCCTTCTGTAGTACACTGATAAGAAAAGTCTGCACTCTTATCCTCTCTTTTCATTAAAATGAACTGAACACTATCTGGGTTGTTTGAGTCATCACTGACATACAGCAGTGGAGTCATCAACACTGAACCGGTTGCAACATATCCGATTTCTGAACATTGTGTTCCAGGTTTATCTCTGGGATGATGTCCAAAGTGGAACAGTTCTATCAGCATTAAAGATTATACATTTGACCGGGTCTTTGATGTGACTGATGTCTGGTAGAGCGTGGTGTGGAAGAGCAGATACTGAGAACAACCTCCTATTGTGGCTGCTCTTGAGACAACGATGTGAAGAATGCCTGACACTGTCACATGGCAGTGGCCTGAGAGAAAGTGAGCGTGATAATAAGAACATGTCTGTCAGAGCCAGAACATTCCTTCTCTGTCAACAGCCTAAGACTCGAGACAAATCCTAAATCTTCATTGGATTTTTACCTTTGTCAAAACAACTGTCGCTAAGATCATGATGCCAGTCAAATATTTCCTGGTATCGCTCCTGTCATTACAGCTCAGGCCTTGATGGGTTCCTCTCTGGTAATGTAGCAACAACCTGAGGTGACTGCCACTTACTGCAACCCAGCTGCAGGCCTCCGCCTGCTAACTATGACAAAGTGAGCTTTGTGGAGGCTAAAGCCTTGAGAGTACAGGGTCCAGAGGATATCTGTTACACACTGTGCTGGATGGAAATGAAGGGCCTCCTCTCACTCACTCACTCACAGACACACACACACACACACACACACACACACACACTATCCTATCATGGAGAACATGCACAAGTACCCCGTGCATCAACATTCATGCACACAAGTACATATTGTGCATTTATCAGGACTGGAAGACATAGTAGTACACAAGCAACAACACAAACACACCCAAAGCTTATGTTGATGCCGACAGTTACTAAAAGTCACTCTGTTCACCGCAGTGTGAAAAAACTCATTTGAATTCAGATCATTAACCTCATGTGATGCCAGTGATTTGAATAGTCAGTTTTTTGCAAGCTGTGTGACTGATGTGAATGTTAATTCTACGCATGCAAAATCCATATAATTAGATTATAACTGGCTATAAGAGATAAGAGACAATAGAAGATGACTTTATTAAACTGAAAACGGCCAAGTCAAGAATGTTATTGCTGCAGTGAACTTTGGGAAGCTGACTTGATGTTTGTGGACATGTACCAGGAAACTATACTCCTGAGGACATGAGCTCTCATCAGCAGTGACATATGTAGTGCAGCTCCACAGAGCAAGTATGTCCTGTCACGCTGTCCAACATGAGTAGGAATCATGTGACAAAACTGTACATGGTAAATGGTCTTATACTTGTATAGCGCTTTTCTATGTGTTGCAGCACACTCAAAGCACTTTCACACTTCCAAGCACTCACTGGGAGCAACTGGGGTTCAGTGTCTTGCTCAAGGATACTTCGACATGCGCACTGGACAAGCTGGGAATCGAACTGCTAATCTTCCAGCTAGGAAACGACCTGCTCTAACTCCTGAGCCACAGCTCCCCCATGCTCTGCATTTGAACAGAACCCAAATCCTCCTTCAAAAACACGCAGAAACACGATTAAAAAGCACAGTAGAATTATAAAAGGATGAACATAACCAGCAAACACAACCAAATGAGTAGAAAAACACTGTTTTGACAACTTACACACAGTATATGAAGCAATAAACACCTCCGAGTTTTCAAAATAAGTTACCAAGGAAAAAAGTAACCAAGCTGTTACACTGATGATATGCTTAGTGTGATAAAGGCATGCATACTCCTGTTCACCACACCCTGCTGCACGAGGTCATCTATCTCAATGATGGAACAACTGAGTCACTACGAAAACATGAATTTGTGCCGAGTTAAGCCTGGCTGTTCCACCCTGCGGAGTTGTTATAGTTTTTCAG
>NW_018127981.1:334951-336525 GCF_001952655.1 Monopterus albus
ACTGCTATTTTTTTGAACACACCCCTTTCAACTAATTGCCCAATTGCACAGCCTTAAGAGCGTGCATATCATGAATGCTGGGTCTTGTTTGCTTTCTGAGAATCTACTGCACCTACTGGTAACTTGTTTGCCATGTAGCAATAAAAAATATACTAAAAACCTGGATTATTCTGGTTGGTCACATTGTACTGCTATTATTTTGAACAATACTGTAGATGAGAAGTTTAGTTCGTTGGTGCAACTGTGATGTTTATTTCTGTTTTATTTTCAGTCTTATAAAGAAAAGGAAAGAGAAAGTGTAAAAGTGATCGTAGAGAAATAAAGCTGAGGAACTAGAGAGTCCTCAACAGGAACTTTTCTATGCCCCTTCTTTCTTCATACTGACTGTTAGCTATCTGCTAAGCTGCATATGCTATAACATGATGTGAGGCAGAATAGTGGCACACACTAAAGCTGCCCAATAAATATATTGCTCAAAAAAATAAAAGGGAACACAGCATAAGACATCCTAGATCTGATGTGTTCCCTTTATTTTTTTTGAGCAGCGTATTTGGCTTCCCTTTCTAGAGCCTCTCAAACTTGGCTGGGACAAGTGCTTTGTGTGTAAATGGTTTATTACATCCTCCCTCAAAGATAACATCCAACATTAGAAGATGACTGTGGTTTCCATCAGAAAAAAATATTTGGCTTCTCTTGCACAGATCTTTTAAGAAAGCCGTGGCGGCGTGGAAAAGGGAGTGTTCTGAAGTAATGCTATGTTTGTCAGATGTTTAAACAACTGTATATCTCTGGGCCTTCAGCTTGTGGTAACATCTTTGGAAAGAAGTCTTTAAAGAACTGTCAGAAAAAAAAAACTGTGGGTCCATCTCATGCCTCTTATAAGCACCATTGTTTCCCTCACTTGCATCGGTCGCCCTGACATCTGTAGTTATGAAGTCCTTTGAAAGAGTGGTGTTGGCCCACCTGAAGGACATCGTGGACCCCCTGCAGTTTGCCTACTGGGCAAACAGGTCAGTGGACGATGCAGTGAACATGGCACTGCATTACATCCTGCAACACCTTGACTCCCCAAGGACATATGCACGGGCCCTCTTTGTGGACTTCAGCTCAGCATTCAGCACCATGATCCCAGACATCCTCCACTCCAAACTGACCCAGCTCAATGTGCATAAGCAGCAAGTGAGGCTGGGGAAAACCACATCCAGCACCCGGACAATAAGCACAGGCACCCCCCAGGGATTTGTGCTCTCCCCTCTGCTGTTTTCACTCTACACCAATGACTGCATCTCGAAGGACCTCTCTGTCAAACTCCTAAAGTTTGCAGATGACACAACGGTCATTGGTCTCATCCGAGACGGTGACAAGTCAGCCTACAGACAAGAGGTCAGGAAAGCTGGTCCTGTGGTGTAGCCGCAACAACCTGGAGCTGAACATGCTCAAAACAGTAGAGATGACAGTGGACTTCAGGAAGAAGCCCCCTACCCAACATACTTGGCAGCACTGTATCAGCAGTAAAGTCCTACAAGTTCCTGGGCTCCACTATCTCCCAGGACCTGAAGTGGACGTCCAACATC
>NW_018127981.1:336616-338211 GCF_001952655.1 Monopterus albus
CACGGGTCAAAAGGAGGGCGGAGAGGATCACTGCAGACCACTCACATCCAGGATACAATCTGTTTGAACTCCTCCTCTCTGGACAGCGTTACAGGTCACTGTGAACCAAGACAACCAGGCACAGGGACAGTTTCTTCCCCCAGGCTATCACCCCGATGAACACTTAACTCACGACAGTATGATTAGACAATAACCCTCAGTGCAATACCTGTGTGTGTGTGTGTGTGTGTATACATTGTACAGATTATACAGTCATAGAGGTCTCTAGTTTTAAGTAATCTGTTTTTATTCCTATTTATCTCATTTCAATGAACATTCCTTGTTGTCTGCATTGTTTACTGTCTATTTATACTGCTTTTTCTGCATTGTTTGCACTGGTTGTTGATGTTAATACTGCTATTTTGTTATATTACACAGCCTTATGCTGGGTTACCGTTTGCACATTGAGACCCAATGTACCAGATTCCTCGTGTGTCCGTCACACCCGGCCAATAAAGCTGATTCTGATCTTTTCCTTGTGTCTTAGTCTCACCTGTGTATGAGGAAAACATGAGGAGAGAGGACTCGAGGAAACACGTTATTAATGACACGGGACATCTTTTCCTCAGATCCTTCATCTAAAGTGTCCAATCATCAACTGATTTCTGATAAAGAAGTGTGTCAGTTCACAAAAACACCTCCACAAAAGGATGATCTCGTGTATCCTCAGTCATGGCTCCTCCAGCACTGTCCTTGGTCCTCAGAGCATATATAAGAGACTTGGAATTTCCTACGTCCTCAGGCGACCAGAATGACTTCTGGGTTAACTGAGGACCAATCTTATAGGAGACATGAGATGTACTCTGCATCTTCATTAAGCAGGACTTCAGTAGTTTTAATACCAGAGTGACCTCGACTCTTTAAATTATTCTTTCTACTATGCCTACTATGACAGCCTCATAGCAAGAACATACTCCCCACAACACTTTTTATTGTCTCACACAATAACTAAGCCACAGTTCCACACATGTAGAGTTTACATCCACCTGTTTTCCTTTTCAATTTGTGCATAAAAAGCCTGAATCGAAATGCCAGAAATTGGTGATGCTCTGCCAGATCTGTACTGTAGTCATTTTGACTTTTTGCTTTTTTCTAGGGCTTTCTGTCTTCAGTCTGGTCAAGCCACATGCTTCACTGGATTTAGGTCATGATTTAACTTGGCAAATCAAGAAAGAAACAGTGGCTTGGTCCTAAAAATTCCTTTGCTGCTCTAGGCTTCTTGTCCTACACTGTTAGAAGGATAACATATGACATCTGGAATTTGGATCACCCACTCTCTTTCTGAGACTTGAAAAATCAATGGTTTAGGTTTGATTAACACAGTTTCTGTTAGTGTCTATGTTATGATTGTCCTGTATTGGTCCCTAAATAACAGTCAAAAAGAGAAATTCTTACATATGAAGCCTTATGTTTCCTCCTATTTTTATTATCCTCCTGATGTCTAAAACTCATGATGGACATTTTTATTAGCCAGAGGCTGAAAATAAAAAGGCTTTGCAGAGCCCATGCTGCCCACAAAGATGGTCACACATGCTTGGTACTGCATGTACGCCTGC
>NW_018127981.1:338253-343268 GCF_001952655.1 Monopterus albus
CTGAAACACGAGTGGACAGCTCAAAAAACACTCGCACATAAATAACTGAGCGATGGGTTTGCTATTGGTTTATGCAGAGGTTCTATTTGTTACTTTAACAATGAAAGGTCCTGTGAACTCAAGAGTGTTTACTTGGCATGTTATAAATCATGGATATTCATATATCACCTTTCACCTCCTTAATCTGTGATTCACTACAGTATTTTACTCCGAATCCCTTTGGCAGCCACCTATTGAATATGCCTAAGCATGCCTCATATAAGTAATACTCAATGCATGACCTGGCTGCACTGCAACATACTGTATTTCCGAGAGAAACGTTACCTATAATTAATTCCTTCCTGTCTCGGAAGACCAGTCCTGAAAACCAAGTCTATAAATAAAAAATTTAAAAAAAAAACTCCTGCTCTTTGATTCTTGAAGATTTAATGTGACATTATACAACAGTTAATTAATGTCTAACAAACAACTAAACAAGCACAAAAACCGAATCCTCTGCTTTTAACAGAGCACACACAGGTTGGATTTTTCATTTAGTATAACTCAGTCAAAAGAAAATTATTTGCCAATGATTTTGATAAGTTGATTAAGTGTTAAACATCATTGTATAAAAAAAAAACATTCTCTAGTTCAAACTTCTCAAATGTTTACAATTTATCTGTTAATTGTTTGATCAACTGATCATCAGAAAACTGTGAAAATTATCCCCAAGTTCACTTCAGATAGCTTGTTCTGTCCAAAACACTCAATTTATTATGATAATGCACAAGTAAACCAGTAAATATATATTCTGAGAAGCTGGAACAGATGAATTTTTGGAACTGCTCCTTAGAGAAATTTATGTCAGCTGACAAATGGATGAAGAAACTAATTGTTTAAGCTGCTTTTCTCATTTTTCTATTGCTTGGCATCTGAATAAACACTATTTGAAGAGACTGCATTTTGCATTTTTCACTATTTTCAAACATTTAATACACAGTAGTTTATCCGTATCCCCCATCATAAGACACAAATATAGTGTTTGAGGTTACAGTGTTAACTTCTTGCCCATCTACCCATTAATCGACCACTGTCTGCAGTTTTAAACCGAGATGTGTGTAATTTTAAATGCCACAATAAGCACACATATTCCACAGAAAATTAATCAACTATTTTGTTAATTGAACAATTGTTTTTATAATATACTGGCCAAGTATGCTACACACACATAACGAATTTGTCATTTTTAAGCACAAATGATAAATATTTGCTGGCTCCAGCAACTCAAAAGTGAATTTGAAGCATTCTTTTGCTGTACATGATTGTAAGCAGAATATTTTGGGGTTTGAGACCAACAAAACATGACATTTACAGGTGTTACACTGTGCTGGTGGAACCAACAAGCAGTTTCGGTATATTCTGACATTTTATGAACAAAACAACTGATTAATCGAGACAGTAACCTACAGCTTAATTAATCATTTTAAACATTTTGTTGCATCCCTACAGTAGTCTTACTGTGGCTGAAACTCTGAAAGGTGAGTCAAATGTAAATCAAACGTGTCAAAATAAAAACAAACAACCAACCCTCTTATGTGGCCGACGCCCACATGGTAGCTGCTTCCTAAACAACCTGGTAACTGGAAAAACCAGATGAAATGTAACGTTATTTCCGGAAGAAACCAGTTAGGCCATGGCAAAACATCCTAGTGGCATGTAGCCACTACTTCTCAGAATTACTAGGACTCGTTACTTCAACACCCCACCCACTCATTAAACGCGACTTTGCAGGAATTCCTATACTTACACCCAACAGTTACTGGGGTACATTCATTCAACACAGCCAAAATGGCTTGAAAATAAAAATCGGAATGGCACAAAATACGCCTAGTGTCTGTTGGGGGCTAAAGACAACAGTTTCTACCGGACTGAGTCTAAGCAGCAAAACTTTGCCTCAACTAAACAAGAATAAATAGCGAAAATAAAAAACAACTTTAATCTCTTTGTCACATAAACTGTGGACTTACCGCGAGCGTCGGGCATGCGGAAGTCAAAGGCTACCTGTCTGTCTCGTTAAAAACACTAAAAGCCTTTTCGTATAGCGTGAAGACATGTGATGTACTGTCTTGTCTTTTTCTCCTCTCTGCGTTTTGTAATGTCTCCGGTCTACTAACAGTCAGCCTCTTCTTTTCAGTTGGCTCGCACCAGCCAATAAGAAGCGCTGCTCGGTGGTCACGTGGATCACTGGAGTAACATCAACACGAGCTATGTGGCTCATGTCTGTGCGCGCGCAGCTGGTGCCAGTTAAGTGTTACCAAACTGAAGCATTAATGTAAACATATTTTTAAATGACCTCATAGACATAAAAATAAAAAGATATTCACGACAAAGTCTGACATTATGAGCCCGTGCACAAGATGTTTTTGCACATTTTACGGTATTTTATAGCAGGGTGATTCACAACCACTTGTATGCCACAGGATACTTCTGCAGTTGCTAATGCTAGTTGGTACATAGAAAGATTGTGGAGAAGTTAAAGCAATTTGGAAAAGAAAGAAAGAAAGGAAAAGATATTTTAATTAGATTTTTTAATATGCCCACATATAGCAACTAAACAGCGATTTGGGAAGTGCATGTAAAACAGAAAGCAAATGAGCAGAGAACAGTGTCAAAGAGATAGTTAAAATCATCAGGCCTATCTAAAGGTAATGGATAAATGCTTAAAATAGATAGGTATCAGAATCAGAATCAGCTTTATTGGCCAGGTGTGACGGACACACAAGGAATTTGACTCTGGTACATCGGCTCTCAATGTGCAGGTTTAGAGGCCTGAAAATAGTTAGGTAAAAATAGACAACCTTAAAATTTGATTTTCTTATTGTACAGTTTTATTTTTACTGCTAGTATTCATTTGGTTTCTATTGCATCTCTTTTGAGTTGGGCGTATTTCTTATACTGGCCAGTAGATGGCTACTGCTCTGGGCAGCTGCAAAGTTGTCCCTGGGAGACACCATGGCTTGGCATCTCCTGAGTAGAATGGGGTTAGCCCGAAGTGATATAATGTATAGGCCAGTTGTGGTTCGGGGTCTTTCATCTTTCGGCTGCCTGCGTGCATGTTGGAGGTGCAAGATACCTGAGCGTGTAATGTTAATTTTTACCTGTGTTCATTGAATAAATCAGCACTGTTTTGAAGTTACTTGGACTGTCTCGTCTCTCAGAGTTAGCATGGTAAAAAGAACCAATTGCAACAGCTTCACGGAGACCTGGCTCAGTGACTCCATCGTGGACATTGCAATACAAATACCAGGGTTCCAGGTGTACAGAGCGGATCGCGTGACAGAGCTGTCCAGGAAAACGAGAAGAGGTGGAATCTGCTTCTACATAAATGAAGATTGGTGCACAGATGTCACAGTGCTACAGAGGACATGTAACGCAGACCTAGAGTCTCTTGTTATCAATTGCAAACCCTTTTACTCTCCCTGTGAATTTAACAGTTTCATTCTAATTGGAGTGTACATAAAACCACAGGCCAACAGTAGCGCACTACTACTGGCAGAACAGATAACTATCGTGGAGCTAGAACATCCTGACTCTCCACTCATTGTTCTAGGGGACTTTAACAGGGCAAATCTCTCCCACGAACTGCCCAAATACAGACAGCATGTCACCTGTCCCAAAATCACACTGGACCACTGCTACACAACAATAAAAGACGCCTATGGCTCTGTCCCCCACACAGCCCTTGGACTTATTCCAACCTACAGGCAAAAACTTAAAGCTGTGAAGCCTATGGTCAAAACAGAGAAGAGCTTGACTGAGGAGGCTAAGTCAGAGTTACAGGCCTGCTTTGACCACACAGACTGGAGTGTATTTGAGACTGTAGCTACAGACCTGGATGAACTCACTGACACACATCTTATATCAGCTTTTGTGAGGATGTGTGTGTGCTCAAAAAGTCCTTCTGCACATACAACAACAATAAGCCCTGGTTTACAGCCAGACTCAAGCAGCTTCATTGTGCCAAAGCGGAGGCTTACAGATGTGGAGACAGGACTGTGTACAGCCAGGCCAGGAACTCACTGACAAGGGAGATCAAAACAGAGGAGCTATGATCTGTGAAAAGGATGTGCGTGGCCTCTTTAAAAAACAAAGGATCAGAAAGGCACTAGGCCCAGATGTGTGACCCCCTCCTGTCTGAAAGTGTGCGCTGATCAGCTGGCCCCCATCTTCACACTTATCTTCAACAGGTCACTGGAGCTGTGTGAAGTCCCCTCCTGCTTCAAACGCTCCACCATCATTCCAGTCCCGAAGAAAATCCTCATTAGTGGACTGAATGACTACTGACCTGTCGCTCTGACATCTGTAGTTATGAAGTCCTTTGAAAGACTGGTGTTGACCCACCCAAAGGACATCGTAGACCCCATGCTAGACCCCCTGCCATCTGAAAGTGTGCACTGATCAGCCGCCCCCCACCTTCACACCTATCTTCAACAGGTCACTGGAGCTGTGTGAAGTCCCCTCCTGCTTCAAACGCTCCACCATCATCCCAGTTCCCAAGAAACCCTCCATCAGTGGGCTGAACGACTACAGACCTGTTGCCCTGACATCTGTAGTTATGAAGTGCTTTGAAAGGCTGTTGTCGGCCCACCTGAAGGACATCATAGACCCCCTGCTGGGCCCCCTGCAGTTTGCCTACCAGGCAAACAGGTCAGTGGATGATGCAGTGACCATGACACTGCATTACATCCTGCAACACCTCGACTCCCCAGGGACCTATGCTCGGATCCTCTTTGTGGACTTCAGCTCAGTGTTCGACACCATCATCCCGGACATCTTCCACTTCAAACTGACCCAGCTCATTGTGCCTGGCCCCACCTAGCGGTGGATTACTAGTTTTCTGACAGACAGGAAGCAGCAAGTGAGGCTGGGGAAAACCACATCCAGCACCCAGACAATAAGCACAGGCACCCCCCAGGGATGTGTGCTCTCCCCTCTGCTGTTTTCACTCTACACCAATGACTGCATCTCGAAGGACC
>NW_018127981.1:343763-363485 GCF_001952655.1 Monopterus albus
CCCCGAACCACGCATTGCTATACAATATTAATCATTTCTGGGCTGTCGAACCGTGACGTCACCTGATATGCCAGCTTGGCAGCTGAGCAGAGCAGTAGACAAAACATGAAGAAAATAATGTGTGTGGCTGTTGTTTTCGTGGTGTGTATCTAAAACAATTTGACATAACATTACACATTAAGACAAATATTATGGTTCCTTTTACCGTCATAATAACATTTGTCCCTGACGGCAGCCTTTCTGCTTTAAATAACCTTGCATTTAACAGCCTAAGCTAGTCACCCTGTCTGCACTAAACATTCCTAGACAACAAATCTCTGAATATCTATCTAACTAAAAAATAACCTAACAAACCAAACAGGACAAGTACAGATTTCAGCGGACAGTCAGGACTGCAGAAAAGGTCACTGGTGTGAGCCTGCCCTCCATGCTGGGCCTATACACTGCACGGGTCAAAAGGAGGGCGGAGAGGATCATTGCAGACCCCTTACACCCTGGACACAATCTGTTTGAACTCCTCCCCTCTGGACGGCGTTACAGGTCACTGTGCACTAAGACAACCAGGCACAGCGACAATTTCTTCCCCCAGGCTGTCACCCTGATGAACACTTGACCAACGACAGTATGACTGGACAATAACCCTCAGTGCAATACCTGTAAATACACCTCGTACAAATTATACAGAGTCATAGAGGTACTCGTTTTAAATATTTTTATTCCTACTTATCCCATTTCACAATGAGTATTCCTTTGTCTGTCTGCATTGTTTACTGCCTGTTTATACAGCTTATTATGCATTGTTTGGACTGTTTGTTGCTTGTTAATACTGCGGATTTTAATACTGCTGATACCTGGCAAATAAAGCAGATTCTGATTCTGAAAATTTTATGCATAATTGTTTGAATTTGTTTATGAGTCTTGTGAACACTATCCATGTTGTCTACAGACTTGATTCCCCTGTGGCTGTTACTATGTAGGCCAGGCTAAAAGGAGACTGTAGGATAGTGTAGCTCAGTGCTGCTGCTATTCTGCTTACCCTATGGTCAGACATTATATAGCAGTCCAGCATGGTGACTCCACTTTGAGAGTTATAAACACAGAGGGACATCAGAGGTGGTGAAAGAGTCAAACACCACAGGCAGTGGGAGGCACAGTAGATCTAGCCCCTCAAAGCCATGAGCCCCCCAGGCCTATATGAAGAATAAAAGCTACTTTGCCCATGTTTTTCAGTTTGTTAATTACTTGACACACATAAACAATGCAAGAACTTTGATAAAACAGCTTTCTAATAAATGAGTACAATAAACTAAATTAATGAAAGTCTTAATTTTGACAGTCTCACTTGAAGACCAGAGCCACTACATGACACAATTATTGTGTTGGACTTTAGCAGTGCAAATTTCTAACAAATTCGCCATTAGCCACATTCTCCTAATTCTAATGACAAGGAGAAAACAGGATTTTTGGGCCCCTAGGCAGTTCCCGGTTTGCCCGTTTGGTTATCCAGCCTTGGCTGAACCTGATCTGAAAGGGATCTATGGAAAACCGACCCAAACCAAAAATTGATTTTTATAAAAAGACACCTAACTTGAAAGGGGCCTGTGCACAGTCAGACTCAACCCAAACACACCTGGAAATAATCAGATCAGACCTGCTCCAAACCTAAGAGAATAATATGGTAATAATGTCATACAGTATTGTTCAAAATAATAGCAGTACAATGTGACTAACCAGAATAATCCAGGTTTTTAGTATATTTTTTATTGCTACATGGCAAACAAGTTACCAGTAGGTGCAGTAGATTCTCAGAAAGCAAACAAGACCCAGCATTCATGATATGCACGCTCTTAAGGCTGTGAAATTGGGCAATTAGTTGAAAGGGGTGTGTTAAAAAAAATAGCAGTGTCTGCCGTTGACTGTACAAACACAAAACTATGTTGTACAAATGTTTTTGTTTCTAGGATTTAGCAATCCTGTGAATCACTAAACTAATATTTAGTTGTATGACCACAGTTTTTTATAACTGCTTCACATCTGTGTGGCATGGAGTCAACCAACTTGTGGCACCTTTCAGCTGTTATTCCACTCCATGATTCTTTAACAACATTCCACAATTCATTTACATTTCTTGGTTTTGCTTCAGAAACAGCATTTTTGATATCACCCCACAAGTTCTCGATTGGATTAAGGTCCGGGGATTGGGCTGGCCACTCCATAACATTAATTTTGTTGGTTTGGAACCAAGACTTTGCTCGTTTACTAGGGTGTTTGGGGTCATTGTCTTGTTGAAACAACCATTTCAAGGGCATGTCCTCTTCAGCATAAGCCAACATGACCATTGTACTGCTATTATTTTGAACAATACTGTACATCCAACTCATGATGTCATTGTAATATAACACTGTGATGTTGTATCCAAAAACAGAAATGCAAAACTCCCAACTTTATCTGAGACACTTGAAACTTGCGTGTAGTAGTGGAGGCTATCCATCATGATATTTTTTTTTTGTCTTTCTGTTGTATGTGCTCATTGATATCCTTTTATGTAACCTATAAATTTGTCAGTCACTTGCCAGATGAGTAACAAAGTAATCTGCACCAGCTTCTATAGCCCTCAGTGTGTGTAATAAGAAGAGAGGGGGGTTCAGTTTGATGAGTCAGAAGTCACTTTTAGCACTGCTTGTTTAAGAAAAAATGATCGCGCCAATTTCCTGCTACAATATTCTGTATAAAAGGTTGGCATGGGGAATCAGTGTTGACCTTCCTTTATTCCACCATGAGAGGTAGTA
Organism: Monopterus albus; assembly: GCF_001952655.1. Taxonomy (NCBI): domain Eukaryota; kingdom Metazoa; phylum Chordata; class Actinopteri; order Synbranchiformes; family Synbranchidae; genus Monopterus; species Monopterus albus. Next base: position 346,553 of record NW_018127981.1, read on the forward strand.
GAATTGGTGCAACCATTCTGCCTCAGCCTCTGTGTAAAAGGGGTGGTATGTGAAGTTTTGTCGAGGTGCTGTTTCTGCGATGCCCTGTCAGGGGATTTAAATTTTAACGCTGCAAAAAGCAGCATCCATGACAATAATCTTTAACATGTTGTACACTGTGTTTTTAAGTTCGGTGTAAATAGGCAAAGTCTCAAAAAAAAAAAAACCCAATGACCAGCTTAATGCCAATATAGTGGCATCTCTGTCTAAAATAAGCCAGCGCTTTTACATTGAACCCTACCAAGTTGAACAAGTTGCTGCATGGATTGTCATTCCATGTAATTTGAGGTTTCTGTTAAAATGGGGAGTGAACCTTAATTCAGCCTTACATAAAGTGGTAACACCTTAAATCTCATGCCACCTATCACACACTATCTGTGAATCTTACTTTTAAAAGCAATTGTCATTTAATATGACACGCTATGTACAGTTGCTGATCTCCTACAATATTTTCTCCTGCCATGACTATGACATACCCTGTGTTAACTCTTTCTGCTTCATCTTCCAGAGCGTGGCTGAGAAGTTCAGGAGTGCGGTTTTCTGCTCTCAGGTTAAAGTTGTCGATAACTTTGAGGTCAGCCCCTCTTCACTCAGCAGCTGGAGATAAAAACATAGGAACTTGGCCTGGGTCTTGGGGAGCGGTAGAACTTAGTTTGCTGTCAAACTGTACACTCACATGTTGCATGTTTCACAGCCAACTTTACTCTGCACCGACCTCCAGCATGTCTGCACTGGACTGCTACGTCCCTCTACGTACTGAGCCGTCCCTTTAAAGGAGCCACACTACTTTTTGGACACGAGGTAATACTGCTCGGGTCCATTCCCATGTAAATGGGAATTCAACTGGCGCACACAGCCAGGACTTGTGGCACATGTGGCAGTACAATGAAAACTTACCTAACCAGATTTAGACTGTGTTATTTGAACCAAGTGGGAGACTAGTCACTGGGTCTACATTGGTTGAGGCTGAAACATTGCTCTGCTCTTTCCAGGTGTGTCTTAAATAGTAAAATGTCCATATGAGCAGGAAGATTGAAACGGGTTTTGCTTGGTGTAACACACCACTCCTGTTTCTAATGAGCTGTAACTACAGTGATAGTGAACAAAATCTTCAGCTCTCTTTATGTAGAAAAAGGCATTCCAAAGTTTATCTAAGGCTAATATGGTGGTGTTAACGAACTCAAATGGAAATGTCGCCAGTTTGTCTCACTATCCTTTCATTATAGCCCACTAAGGAGTGTTGGAAAATAAAGAGAATATCTTGTTGATTGTGGAAAAAACTGGAAGATTCTCATGAGTTGGTGAAGCTATACAATCATTATCCAGATGGGGACATGAATGTGTGTGTACAAAATTCCATGGCAACCCATTCAGTAGCTGCTGAGACATTTAACTATGCACCTCACTGTGGCATTAGAGAAAAAGTCAGGGGATCAATTAAGTCATCCTCTGGGGACAATGAATGTCATGGCAATCAATCCAAAAGTTAGAGTCTGCACCAAAGTGGTGTAGCAACTGACAGATCAACACTAACATCCCTAGAGCTACTGTATGCCACTATGTGCCTAAAAACACCTGCCCATGAATTAATGTTCTTGGGAAAGTAAGTCATTGATTTTAAGTGTCACATTAAAAAAGCAAATTAAAACATTGCACTCAGTCAAATTCTGTGTCAGAGACTGTGTATGTCCTAAACAAATGACACACCAGCTCAAATCCATTTGCATAACATATTAGTCAGAATTCTTAAAATAGCCCAGTTTATCCAGTAGAAAAAACTTTGTCGCTCCACTGGGATCATTCCAGGGGACTGGTAATGCCTTCCTTTTGTGTGACATAAAAAAAAAAAACTCTCCAGCTTGGGAAGAATTCAGCTGCTGTCTGTACACGTTGTCCCACTCCTGTACTGACTCCCTGCTGGATTACTTCTGCAGCCAGACGGAGCCTTTTCTAAGTTTTATGCACATCCACGACATGTCCTTGCACCTTTCTCAGGATCAACATGTTGTTGTTCTAAGAGCAAGACTGTACACCTTTGCAATTACTCCACTCCTCTGATTTCCTGAGTCTGGCAAACATGAAATTGCTTCTGATAACCTACATTTTAAAGCGGGCTTTTCAGTTTTGCTTTATCTGATTGTTTTGTGTCTGTGTTTTGAAAAGTGCTATTAATAATAATGATAATCTTTATCAAGTGCTTGTCAAAGTCAGCAATCACCAGGTGGAGGAGAAAGTGAGATTAATTAGTATAATTATTAATGGTTTAACAATGGCAATAATAGCACACTTTCGAAATACTGCATTGAAAGCAAGTCCCATGGTCAATATTTTTTACTAAAATAGAGGTGTTATAAGCAAAAAGTATTCATGCAGTATTCACAACTTTTAAATGAATGTAATGGGATAAAAAGGCTAATAGTCTCTTCATCGCAGTGAAGCAGAAGTAGTAAAGTGGCAGAAACTGAAAACACTCAAATCAAGCACCAATAAAGTAAATGGATTTTGCACCACTGGCACTTGCAACCAGCTTTACAAAAGGCAACACAAATAGTTAAAAAAAAAATCAACAATTGGATGAAAAAGAAAAATCTAAAAAGCCTATGATATTGTGAGCAATCACTGAAAACATGAGCTTGTAAGTTGCACCACAGCACATTCATTTCCCATAAATGGGAGTGACTTACGAGGAACAAAGGCTCAGGGGTCCCTTTATGTCAGGAAGGGGAGTGCGTGTATTAGGACACAATAGAGAGAGAAACATGCAGTCATGGTCAGTGTATCTGCACTACTATGATGGAAATCTTCTTCCAAACAAATGCAGCTTACAAGACACAGAAACCTGGTCTGACCTTTCAGCTTTGCGTGGCCAAGCAGGTCACTGCAGTGAGATGAAGTGACTCTTTTTCTAAGTTTTATGCATGAAGTGATCCTACGGTGCAGAGGGGGAAGAATAGGTGAAGCAATACTTATAGAAAACTTATAATTCCATAATAACAGTGTTCTCTTGGGGGGGCCTGAATAATAGCAGGACATTCTCTATCAAGCAATGGAAACAGGCCTGAATATAAACTGTGTTTTAGTATGTTATAACCCCTCACTACCTCACCAGGCACAATGACATATCCAACTCCACCATGTGAATTACTAAGTGCGATGTTTGAAGTTCACTGGGGAAAATACTATTACCCTATTTTTGTCTATTACAGTTTTCAATGCTTTGATGCCTTTATGTAACTTTTTCTTTTAAGACTAAGTGTTCTTTCTGGCTTTTGACTCCTTATCTGACTCCAAAGGAGAGCAGCACAATAATTCCTATATGCCTAGACTGTTTATGCATAAATGGTAAATAAAAATCTTGACTTGATAACTTCCTGGTCAGTCCTGTCCCTATGGTATCAAACAGCCCCTCTCTTCCCTTCAGTAACTGAATAAAGACACTACTGGATCCCTCAGTGTTCCACCCTGAGGACTGAGACTTTCTTCCATCAGATGATCAGAGATGAGGCAGAGAGGACAAGAGCTCCAGGATCTTTAACACTGGAGCAAACATCTGAACAAATTGCATTGCCATTTCTAGATTTTACACAAGAATTATTAATAAGCAGGAGTGCATGAAGCCCAACCATGCTCAAAAAGATAAAACACAGAGAAGATACTTGCGCATAAATTCCAGGCAAGCGAGGCATTTCCTCACTGCGAGCACGGACCCCTGCATGGACATTTCTCAGACAGCTCACAGGCGCTTTCGCACAAGTTATAAGTCAAACTAATGGGTTTTGTGTATGCCTAAACCTCTCATCCTGTCCCTGCAGCCCAATCCATCCACTCTGGAGTCCCTGCAGCCCCACAGAAAGAGGATTTGGGTCAGTGAGGTTTCCAAACCACATCACCCATTTGAAAAAAAAAATGGGGCAGCACCGGTGCCAGCCCTGTTCTGCTGGGGTGGCACTGAAACATGTTGCCAGGGGATTGGTTACTCTATGCGCTTGGTCAAGGGTTGGCATGGGGCCCAGGACAGAGAGGAACACAAGAGATGAAGTACAGGAGAAAGAATGGCACATGGCAACCTAGTTTGAGAGAAAAGGCAGTGACAGGATGTTACATTATTGAGGGCATTGAGGCCTCATCCACTATTTTCACTACTGAATTATCAGATGCCTTTTTTTAGTAATTTTATTCTGCCAGAAAACACTCAAAAAGGTACTCTACAATTCCAAGTCCATGTCTCCAAATAGCCGTTTTGTGATCCAACAGATTGAATTTAGCCATATCCAACAGAAAAGCCGCAAACCACACTCCGACTTCATTGCACTATGTGTGCTGACTTGACATTTGTTTGGAAAAAAGTAAAAAAAAACTGATTTGCTGACTGCAGGTAGCCTTAAGGTAATATGATGACTCCCTGAAGTCAAAGTCATTTTCCAACAGTGAACTAGGTGGTACAGTTTCACCACTAATTATTGCTCACATGAGAAGGAAGGGTTCATGTGGCATGGACGAACAAACCAAATAAAGAGGTCAACATCTCATACGAGTTTCTTTTTAATGTTCAATGTATGGCCACACATATACTGTTTTTCTTGTATGATAGGACAGTCACTATGGAAATGGTGATGTTGATGCGATACATTTTCAGAATTTATAGGGCTCCAAACACAACCCACATTGTTCAATGAAAAATAACTGTCCCCTCTCATTGGAGTCACCTTGATGATTAACCATTACATAAAGCCAATCAGGCCCTCCCTCCCTCCTCCCTTTAACATGACACCTTGATTAATAAATTCTGGATTTTAGGGGGGGATTTTGGTTTAATTTTCAAAACTGAAGGCCTTGATAAGTGAATCAACACACAGCACCTTCCCTTTCCTTAAACATTCTTGCATATATCATTCAGATTTAGCTTACAAAAAGCAAAATAAACATTTGGGTACAAAAATAAAATCCAAATTAAAACCTTCAACAGGGCAAAGCCTGTCATGTTTTTCCTTTTCTAATATAGACAGCACAATACATAAGTCACTGGTCACAGAAGTACACTGCAAATAAAGAAAAACGACCTGAAAAAAAAAAAAGTCATATAGGAAAGAAACCATACCGGAGAAGCATCCTCCGTCTTCCTCAACCCTTCCTAGAGGTTCACGAGCTACAAGGCGCCTGGTTTGTTTCGAAGGGTGGAAACCTTGGTTGTCAGGTGGAGAGAATGTGATTTCTCCATCTGAAAATTGTCTGCCTACACTCTCAACTTTATAAAACATAGCCCTACCAGACTCACACATTCTTGACCCTGTTTCTTAAATACAGATTTAAAGGAGAAGGGAGGTGGAAACAGAAATCCAAACCACTGTTCTAAATATCTATATGGATTCATCTGAGCGTGTTGTCTTTGTTTGTGTGTGATTTCTTTCTTGACACATATGTACTCATTTGTTAACATATACAGTGTATTCCTGGTTAGGGCATGAACCAGGGGCACTTGAATGTTGTGCAGCACCCCGCCCCCCCCCTCCGACCATTTCTTCATCCTGACCACTAGGGGTCACTCTATGTTTAGGATTGGGAGGTGGCAGACCTGCTGCTTCTTACAGCACAGTTTCACTCGCATTTCTCTTTTTTTCACTCCACTGTATTTACGTTTTCAGCCCTCTAAGCTTTAACTCTTTTCCTACGGCCCAGCTTTCTTTTGAGTTGGTTTTTGCTTTTGGAGACGCAGATACACACAGAGCAAAAGAGTAGGAGAGAGAGAGGGAGCGAGTGTTGATATCGATCAGCTGTTCGCAGCACCGACAGCTGCCCCCGTTGACCTCTCAGCCGATCTCCTTCCACTGCCGGTAGAATTCCACAATGTTCTTCAGCTCCATACCTGCCGAGCTCACAGCCTGGATCGTTGACTGGTGTGCGGAGGGGACAATCAAACACACAAAACAAGACATGCAAATCAATACAGAGAAGACTCAAAACTGTCCCTGTATCATATGCAGTAAAAGACAACAATATACAAGCACTGTAAAAGGTTTTGCCACAAACTCAACTGACCAGCTTTTCACCTGTATATCACGAGTCTCTTCAGACCTTAGAATGGTGCATGAACTATGCAAGAGCTTCAGACGTCTAACTGAAGCTGTGTGTGACCTTCTAAGCTGATTTCACCCTCATTGCACTGCCATTTTATTTGCCCAGAGAAGTGCAATGTATCATTGTAAGTGTGGTGTACGTGCCCCCCTCAGCCAGGGTGCAGAGGGCGCTGCACTCAAAGAGCTGACATGATCAATGAGCATGAAAACATATATCCTGATGCTACTATTATTGTTCTGGGAGATTTCAATCACTGCAATCTTAGGAAAAGCATGTTTAAACTGTATCAGTTTGTGACTTTTCTTACTAGAGGAAACAAAACATTGGCCCACTGTTACAGTAACATTAGAAACGCTTTCTCAGCTGAACCTATGCCTCATTTTGGTAGATCTGACCACCTAGGAATCCGGCTCAGGCTGCTTTACACCAGATGGCTCAAAGCAAACCAGTCACAGTGAGCACTGTTAACACCTGGACTGACTGTGCATAGGCCAGCCTGCAGGGCTGTCTAGAGGCCACAGACTGGAACGTCTTCAAAGGGGCCACAGACAATATCCACGAATATGAAGAGACAGTGATTATCAGCTGGTGCATGTCCATATGTCCCCCACCCACAACTGTGTGTCTTCCACAACCAAAAACCTTGATTCAATGTGGACATAAAAAAAGAATCAGGACGAGTCAGGAAGCTTTCAAGGTAGGGGACCAAGCAGAGTACAGGAGAGCCCAGTACGAGCTACAGAGGTCCATCAGAGCTGCAAAGAGGGCATACTTCCAAAAACTGGAGAGCTGTTACCTGGATAACAACACACGCAGTATGTGGCAGGGAATCCAGGCAGTCATAAACTACAGGAACAAATCAACGATCACAGTCTCCCATGACGCCACCCTCCCGGACTGCCTTAACTTCTATGCTAGGTTTGACAGGCTGAATGGGTTACAGAATCTTGGTGATCGACATTCTTGTTTATGGGGAGGAGAATGACCTCATCCTCAACATAAACAAGACAAAAGAAATAATAATAGACTTGTATTCTTGGCTGATCTTATATTTAGAAGCTTTTTTAAATTTTATTTTATTGTCATTGCAACATTGTGACACGTACAACGAAATCTTTGGAGTCAAGGGGCCCCGAGCCAATGCGTGCATACGGGCCACCATCACGGGCAACTTGGGGTGTTCAGTGTCTTGCCCGAGGACACTTCGACATGTGGACTGCAGGCACCAAGATTTGAACCTTCAACCTTCCAGTTGGGAGACAACTGCTCTACCCACCGCACCACTACTTCTGGCTTTAAATTCTGACTCCAGCAGAGCCCTGCACAAGAATTTCTATATGCCTAGACTGTGTGTTTATGCATAAATGGCAAATAAAAATCTTGAATCTTGGATGGTGACATCAGAATGCATTTTCATTAGTACTGGATGCTAAACAGTGTTTTTTTTTTTTTTATCTATCAGTGCTGACACACTGATGGTAGAATTGGTGCGAAGGTAGAGTAGGCTATGTTAGCAGCATGGCTAACAAAAACACACAGAAACGTGAATGAAGCCACTCACATCGACTCGTCACAGCGTGGCCATATCGTGCAAGCCTACAACACTCCCCTGCATCCCATCAGCCCCCAACCAACACAGCCCAGTGTGCTAGAACACAGCAGGGAATTGTGTTTTTGCCAGACTACAACAGTGGTGAACACAGTAGTGGTGAACACAGTGCATCAAAAACACAGTTAAAGCTAAAGCCCGTTAAACTTTGTTAGGTTTGGTGGGAAGTGTCAACTTCCTTAGTTTTCATGTCACTAATGTAACAAAATACAGTGAGGAACCAACCTTCATTGCTGCTGACTGAGTGCAGAGCTCTTCCACTTGATGGCCAGTGAGAATTGTCACCATGCCGGTTGTATCTTCATCTCCGTTGTTCTGGGAGACCGTTAACTGACGGCAACTGTCCACCATCTTGTATAAATGCCTACAAATAAAGAAGAGGACCAATTAATATAGTGTCCGTAGCTCATATTCTTCCAGTAAGTGTGTTATAATAAGAGGTAACTGTAGAAGAGAAGCAGGCCTAACCAGGCTTCGATGTCCTGACGTTTCAGTTTATCTCTTTCAAAGCTTCGACCAGACTCCTTCTGGCAGCGTATGTACCTAATGAAGAACATGAAGTAAAAAAGAAATCCTCTAAAATTAAGGGAGTTTCATGGCAAAAAGTGAGCTTTGTGTTTAATATGTGGTACAAAACAATGCTTCACCGGTTTCCTTTTCGAAATTCAGACTCCAGGAAGCGGATGCCATCCCTTGCACCAGCGTTTTCCTTCTTCAGTCTGTCAAGTCCATCAATTACTACAACACAGTAATCCAGACAAAGCACCTGAGCAAACAGTGACTTTGGCAAACAGGCTGACACAGACCGAATCAGAGATCAACATGAACAGAGAGAGCGTTACCGTCAAAGCTGAAATTAGTTTAGTGTGGTTAAAATTCTGAGATTTTATGTCATTGTCATGATCAAGTGTTCAAGCTGGCAAATTTCCTGTTCCAGATATGAAGTGTATTTTATTTGGCAAAATGGAAGTTATCACTACAGTGTGTATAACGCTAGTGACTAATTTCCAAAGAGAAACATGCAGACTTCAATTAGAGATTATTTTTACAGAGGAGTACAGAGGACTGACAGAGAGCTTTGGCACATCATCCTTGAGTCCAAGAGGATGTTTGTATCAAGTTTGAATAAATACCATTCAAGGCGTTCTTGAGAAACTGGTTTCACAAGATTGGGCAAGGCACACAAACAGCTGGAGAGACGAACAACCCAAAGCAGGCTGTCGCCAGCGCAGAGGTATAAAAACCAGTCTTTTTTGAGGACACTCAAACTTGACTGAAGCCCTAGAATAAAGGAACAGTTGGTAATATATTTTGCTGGACTGTCCCTCTCTAGAGTTAAATCACTGAATCCCCACCATCCGCTTTGCACAAGGCCACATCAGTGGGGTGAATCCAATGCACAAACACCTCAACATTTCGCTGTTCAGGACAGACAGTAAATGAAGCAGTGCACCAACCTGTCCGTGGGATGATGATGATGAAGCAGCCGCTACCGGCCAGCAGGCGGATGAGGTTCAGATGCTGGCAGAGAGCAGCTGTGTCTGGCACCAGGTAGGGAGACATGGATGACTGGGCCTTAGGCTGCTGAAGGCTGCCCTCTAGCTGCGACACCTCCAGCTGCAGGGAACAAACAGTAAAAATCCAACATCTGAAAATGTGCGATCAGAGAAACGTAACAGGACTGTCTCAGGGCTCCTCTACGGTTCCTACTGCTTCTGTCAGATGATTTTGGTAATTATTTATGAGATTTAAAAGGATGTTTAGCAATCATTAGCAAAAAATTAATGGATCAATAACTCCGTTTAAAAAAAGCTACTACATTAAATTTCCAAGCCTTTTCTATATTTTTGGACAATTTCCTTACACAAAGACATCTCTCTAAGACTAGGAACTCGGGTCTTTTGGAAGTGATGACTACTTCACAACACAGCTGTGTCTATGCTGTATCACCTCACAGAAGTGAAACCCAGACAAGGTAAACAGGTAAACCTGCAGTCGAAGCTGGGCCATATCCCTCATTAAGCGATTTCGACGAGCCTCCTCTTCAGCCTGAATAAACAAAGATAAAGAAAGGAGATTCAAGAGTTATAATTTGTGGTAATGTATTAAATACTGCAGGCAGATCCCCTGTGGTTCTTCTGGTCACTGTTCTTTACAGATGTCACTCACCATTTGGAACTGGGCTTTGGCCTGCTGCACCAGATTATCCTGTTTGGACTGGCTGATGCTGGTGAAAATGCCTGCCTCCGGGTTGAAGTGCAACACATTGCCCTGAAGATTTGTTAGGAAATGGCCAAAACTGCGAATGCAGCCCACTCGCACCACACACTGAAGGGAAGGGAAAAAAGAAAAAGTTATACGCTTTTAAATTTTGGCTATATAAAACATTGTGTTGGCTAAATCAACTGCAAAGACCACTACCTAAACAACATTTACAAAGTGCTTAGCCAAAGACACATGTCTTAACATGTACAAATATACACACACACACATATACATACATACATACACACACACACAGTTTGTTTCGTAGTCCATGGGGACTTTACATTGACCTACATGCATTTCCTGTAGACTAACCCTAACCCGAACCACTACTTGCCTAACCCTAACCCTGACCCTGACCGTAACCTCATCCTAACCCTAAACTTCAATTTCTTGCCCATGGGGACCTCAATTTAGGTCCCCACCGTGAAATGGGTCCTCATGAGTTGGTATGGAGTCAGGAAGAAGTCCCCACGTAGCAGGAAAAACACGTCCAGTCCATACACACACACACACACATATCTACATACATATATATACACACACACATCTACATACATATATATACACACACACATCTACATACATATATATACACACACACATCTACATACATATATATACACACACACATCTACATACATATATATACACACACACATCTACATACATATATATACACACACACATCTACATACATATATATACACACACACATCTACATACATATATATACACACACACATCTACATACATATATATACACACACACATCTACATACATATATATACACACACACACATATATATATATAAATAAAAGCAGTTATAAGTGCATTTTTAATAATAATGTATCAAATGAAGGTGTACAGTGTGAAAAGTGTTCCATGGGATTCAAGTACATAGCCCATTTTAAGTAGAACACCCTTATTATTCCATAGCTATCTAGTAGCATATACAATTGTTTATCTTGATACTTATGTGAGATAATCATACAAATTTGATTTAGCATTTTTTGTGTTTTCTGTTTCCTGGAAGACAACACAGGCAGGTCTTTTTACAGATGCCTAATTTCCATAGTCTATTGTGACTTTCAGAAAATTGTGATGCATGTGGTGTCATGTTTGTACAATAATAAGCTGGTAACTTGAATTGTGGTACTACCACCATTTGTGTTTTCTTAACCAGCTCTAAACATTTTTAAAATTGAGTCGCGTGTGTGTGTGTGTGTGTGTGTGTGTGTGTGTGTACCTCCTGTAAGGGGCTGAGGGAGGGGCTGTGATGAGCAAAGTCAAGGCGGCGGTGAGCTACACTCAGAGCAGGCAGGTGTCGCAGAGCCAGATCCTCGGGCAGCAGAAGACTCTGGACCAAACTGGGCTGCTCACACTTATTTAACAGCTCTGTCACCTCTGCGTTCAGGCCAAGCTCTGCAGTGCACACATGGATTGATAAACAAGTTGTAGATTCAGTAGACAGGCATTAGTTTTGTGAGGAAGGGGGATCTGTCACACAGTGAGACAAATATCACAGGTCTACAATTCTTAAAACATTGTCTGCTTCCAAATTTAAATGTGGAATTTTTATGGATTGTGAGGTGTTGAACTCAAATGTGACCTTTAGACGAGCTGACTGGCTGTAGCTTTTAAGGATAATTAGCTATTTACATTTTATGCTGACATGCAAAAACCTGACACGGTAATAACGTTTTGACTTCAGGAGGGAACACAGGCTGATGTATACAATAAACAGTTTGATGTCTTAAGCTGAGTTTTGAATGCAATAAGTGCTTTAAACAAAAATGTGTGGCTTGTACTGCCTGAGACACTACACCAGCCTGTTTCACCTGTTTCATTAGACCCACCGAGTTTTGGTCAGAGATCTTTTGTTCTGTAATTTCACAAAGTTTAGTCATTTTCAAGCAAAATTCAGACAAACCCAGAGCTAATCAACAATTTCTAAGATATAATTTTCGTTTTCAGTGGTTCGGATTTAGCAAAGATTGGTTCATCTTGTTTCTGAAGCATTTTTGTTGTAGTTCAGTGTATTCAGGATTAAAGCTGTTTGTAAAGTGATGCAACAGTACAGGAATGAGATCAGAGCTAGACAATGTCAACAAATATAGTATAAAAAAATACCAATGGGAATAAAAACCCAGACTCTTACTGCTGTTGGGACAATTATAAATCACTGTGCAGTGCAGTCTATCAGTTCCTCACCAGCTTCAAGCATCTTGCTGCCATCTGGTAGCAGGTTGAGCAGCACAGACAGGCGGTTCCACAAGCTTTGAGAACTCTGCAAAGAGAACAGTGAATAACAGCTGGTTAAAAAATACCCCTAAGATGTCAGTATTTCAAAAACAAAGCAGGAGAATCTGTCCCCTCACCTCTGCACACATGAGAATAATGTCAGTGTTTGTCCTTAGCCAGTCAACAAAGACCTTCACCACCTGAATTAATCCCTGATTGGTCAGGATCTCCAGCTTCTCCAAAAGGGTTTTCTCACTTTGTTCTGATTGAGTGCTCTGTTGTCTGCCTTCTGAATCAGAATCCAAGTCTAAAGAGGGAGGTCACACAAAAATTAAGCAAAAAGATATATTTGAGATCAACCAAATCACATTTTAATGTTCTTTGCAAATCCCTTCAAAAACAGACAACTGACTATATTTAAGACTTAACCACAAAGCACATTACCATTTTCATTGGTTCCGTTGGCAGTATCGGGGTTCATGCCGCAGGGTGAATCCCCAGGAGGAGGAGTCACTTGGGAAGGGGGCGCAGAAGCATCAGTAGGAGTGGGAATACCCGAGGAAGATGAGGTTTGAGGCCTCAACAGCATGTTGCTGAAGGTCGGTGCTAGGCGGAAGCAGCGCTTGGCCTGAAAGAGTTGCGAGGACATGGCCCGGAGGTTACTGCTTATGCTGGAGTCGCTGGGAATGAGGGGCCCATTGGTGGTTGGAGGTGTATCAACGTCCCTGTCGCCTCCATCTTCCTTGGGTTGGTCTTCATCTTCGTCCTGGTGTTCCCGGGCCGGACCCTCCAAGCTATCTGAGTTCTCAGCGTCCTCCATGTCTTCCAGGTCTGAGCGAGACTCCTGGCTGTTCATATCAGAGTCAGTCTCTACATCAAATGCCGTTCCACCTTCCTCCTCCTCCTCTTCCTCTGAGCCACTCCCCCAACTGCCTTCATCGCCTACGGGGTCTCGTTTTGCCTGCTTCCTGATAGATGAAGGATTGACAGGGGCTCCTGTCAACGAGCCACCTGTTGAATCAACATGGCCCCTCCTCTGGTCATCATCATCTTCATCATCTTCACTCTCAAAGCCTTCACTCAGGTCACTTTCATCTTCTCCTCGACTGTCCTTGTGGGCACAGCGGCGACGGCGGAGCCGAGAGAGGCGGGTGTACTTCTTCTTCTGCCTCTGTTTCTCTTCTTCCAACTTGTGCTGTTCTTCCACACTGCTATGCTTTTCTGCACCAGCCCTGTCATTACCATCTTCATCCTTCACCTCCTCATCTTCTTGCTCTAGGGAGCCATTCTGCAGAGGCCGCTCATCAGAGCAATCTGTCGGGGGAGCTGACAAATCCCTCATCTCCAGGTCATCTAGATAAGAGAAGAAAAATTAATTAAGTTTTTCCCCCATTCAGGCTGTTTGTCAAAGATGTCTCTCTGAAATCCTTTACTTCTAATAACATATTTCACCTAACAAATTAGATGTTCTCCACTTCCTAAAAGAGCAATGCAAAATAAGGGAATAAGTGTGTTCAACTTTAAATTGATTACATTTAAGTTGATTAAAATATAAGTGAAATATTACATTTTAAGCCACAAAGAATAAACACTGGAATATAATCTGATCTGTGCAGCAGATGCTACCCAGGCATTTTCCTGTACTTTCGTCAACTGAGGATTTCTTTTGAACAAACACGCAGTTACGTTTGTGTGCATTTTTCTCACTATATATAGCAACAAGTATTTCCTCTCTCACCTGTAGCATCAGTATGAAGTGGAGGCACCTGGGTCTCTGCTTCCTCCAGTTCAGCCTGTAGCCGGATGTTGACATGGTTCACCACATGGGAGAACAGGGCCAGAGTAAAAGCTATGGATGCACTGTACTGCTTTGAACCTAAAGACACAATAAACCAAGATTTGTTAGTATTTACACTGGTTTAAACCAAAAGAGTTCAGTCATTTTTTATAAATCTTATACAGATGCTGCCTGAGAGATTAACGATGTTCAGATTTTTATTTCTAAACGTCATGTTTGTGCTGAAATTGTAGTTTGAGAGTCAAACCATCACAAATGCTCTCAAGATGGCAGGAAACATGAACAACTTCCTCTTCAACTGCACCAACCCACCAGAAATAAAATAAACAGCCCGGACACCACACCTACCTCCCCTCTTCAGGCTGTGGACCACCATTAAACAAGTGACCACCATCTTGAAGACAAGGGTGTCAGGCAGCACAGGGCAGGAGCTATCGGTGTGCTGCTGCTCATCCTCCTCCTCACTGGGAGAGTGGTGAGCACCACATTGTGTTGGCAGTGGCAGGTAGAACAGCACAAGGTTGAAGTCCTCCAGCACTGACTGGCAGAGTGATGTCAGCTCCGTCTCCATTAGACTACATACAGACAGACCCAGGGAAGTAACGTGATGAAACATGTATACACAGTGAATAATCGATAAGAGTTTAAAAGTTCAGTGGACAATCTGGGTTGAGAACGTTGTATGATGTGTTCATTTTTGCTCACAAACTGATTTTTCATTTTGTTGGTGGTCAACGAGGGTTGTTTGTATGTTTACAGGTAGCAAACACTAACTGGATTCATTGTCCAACACTGCCTGATGGGTACTGTCAACCTTTGCTCACACTTGACAAATTAAAATATTTGACTTTGATATCACTAGTGCAGGTAAGGGGTTAAATGCAAACCTCACACTACTAGGAAGGTTTGATCCCTCTTTCCCATTCAATTCAGTAGCAAAGTGTGCCAAACCTTTAACTGGTAGTGTACATTAATTTGACAATTAAACATTCATAAAAGCCTGTGTTCATAAAGTCTTTTCATACCAATGAAACCATGACATGAAATGTGCATTTCCACTGTGGACAGAGGATGAAGTCTGATATAAGACAGGAGATGAGTAACAGCACAAGTACTTACCTGTTCTTGGGTTGCAGCAGACTTTGGAGGTACATGAAACTCACCAAGAGACGCTTAATGTCTTTTGATCTGCAGAAACAAGGTCAGAGGAATGATATGGAATTGACAAATATATTTATTTTGTATCAGACCCTATTCATGAAATTTTGCCTTTTTGTTGACCGAAACAAACAAATCTATTTACCGTCTTCATTTACTTTGAGGCAACTGTGTATGAGGTGAAACAATTAGAGAATAACAAAGCAAAGCATTTTAATGGAAACAGCTGTGCTGAATGCTGTGTATCACTGCTTATACTTACAGTATATTAAGAGGTGATTGTAATATTCCCTCCCTCATGTATGTGAATATAAAATACAAAATATTAGAAAGCCCTCTCAATTCTGTAGTCAAGTATAACACCACCTTTAAGACTTCATCTAAAAACAATTTAACTGAATTTACACATTTCCAATAATGTTGCCAAAAGCAGAACACTGAGCTTCATAGACATAATCTATTTTTAATGCAGATTTCTACAGCAGAATATTGCATCAGATTGTACAAATGTACCTAATAAAAAAGCCACTTAACATACAGAGCAAACAAGGGCAAAGAGTTTTCAATTAAATGTTATTGTATGCTAGGTGGCAAAAGGACTTGTTAATCTTGCTTCGTGTACAACGGTAATTGAAATAATCCTGACTTTAAATCAATTGTGAAAATGAACAAACATTACTAGCAGAGCATCTTGACACACAAACCCTTTGAAATGTCTCTGAAATGTTTCAGACAAATTATGGACAAGGATCACAAGACAAAATTCATTTGTACTCCACCACACATTATTCAAATGGTTATTTTACATTCTACATTTGTATATATATTTGTCTTTTAATTCTAATGAATCTTGTTCGTTTTGTTGCTTCAACAATCTAATTTCCCCACAGGGATTGTCAATTGTTTAATCCCATCTGCAGAGAGATGCTGCTTTAGCCCACCACTGATAAGACTGCCTTTGTGACTCAAATGGCAGGCAAGCAAAGTGTTAATTATGTGAAGTCCAGATGTCAACCGGGACTAAAATTACTTTGGAATGAGAGCACAGTGAAGCCAAAATATTATGTTTATTTCACTGATTTTTACCAAGCAAGCTGGTAAAAAAACATCAGCAGTACCACTGCTGTCCTGAGGGGGCTCATAAGTTAAGCAGACCTCAAAGGAATATGTGGATACAAGTGCACAGTAGTCTAGAAATCACATTTAATTTATATCAAAATGATTTGGGCTGCACTGGTCTGCTGTGAACCAAAATACAAGGAAGCACATTTTCATTTTCAGGTGAAAAGTACAAAAATAAAAATACCATCTGAGGGGAAAAAACAAGTAAAATATGACAGAGACTGTAAGGTTTCTCATACAATATGAGCTGGCACAGATTAGCCATTAGTTCCCACACTTCTCCCAGGACTTCTTTGCACTCTACATATGCAGAGTTTTGAGACAAACTGAAATCCTGTGCATCACCTTTGCCGAGAAGGAGACAGCTTCTTCATTTCCTGCTTCTTCACCTGGAGGTACATCTTGGCAGCTTTGTCAAACAGGCGCTTCAGGTTGCCATAAGCACCCTCAAAGGGGGCATCTGATTGGATGCTAGACACAGATGAAACATCAGTTAAGCTCTGTAACCTACTATGATCTGGTCCAGTTTCTAACATAACATGTAAAGGCTCAAACACTCCTCACCAGCGTAGGTAGTAGTAGGTTGCTTCAACATTGTAGAACTTGCTCCCTGCCAGTGTG